>NC_072737.1:136193497-136368860 GCF_026930045.1 Uloborus diversus
AGTAATGTTAAATTTTAAGCATGCAATTATTTGGTTTTTTACTTATTAATTAGCATCGGCTATTACTAATCACCATTGTATAATTCACGTTTGTGGAGTGTGACCTCATACATGTACTAACGAAATTTGAGGGGGGGGCATGAACCTGACACATATGTTGTCTTACAAACGAGATTTGTGTATACCTTACATTCCAAAACTGAAAACTTCTAAAAATAAATTTTACTCATTTTATGCCCAATATTTTCTGAACCATAAAATCATTTCAAAATTGGTCTCATTGCACATGAAAAGTATATTTTTCTCAAACGCATTGCTATACTTTTTTATTTAAATAAAAGAAAAAAAAACTAAACAAAAACTTTCTAAAAATACCGTTGATCATTTTTTACCCTACAGTTTATCAGCAGGAAGCATATCTATTGATTTTTCAATTTACCTTGCATAAAAATGCGCTTCTGGTTTTTTGTATCTAAGAACCTAAGAAGTGTAGAAAACGTAGCATTTTGTCAAGGTAGATAAGATACTAGGTGTAGGGATAAAATTTGGAAATTCAGTACATTTCCAAAAATTATGCCCACTTTAGACTTAACATACTTAAAGCTCTTTTTTTACATTCTGTAAAATCAAATGTATTTTTATGAGGATGAAAATAACAGATTTCAACTAATGATGTCTAAAGAAAAGATTGAGGAATTTACTTAGGTTGAAAAAAATTTCATTGTTGCATTTTCGTTCCCTACTTATTATTTGTAATATAGTATTTACCTAAAGTTTAGATCTACTTTGTCTCGTAAAGATCTTTAAAAAAAAATCTCTCCTCTTGTTTTTGACAGCAACATAGTTAAAGGTTTTACTAACCCAAACTTAAATATAATTTGGTGAGAAAGCATATTAATAGCTATAGATTCCATAACGCTTGTTGTTGCTGTTGTTGCCTTGTCTATGAATAAAAAATAATCGAAAATCTCCGAAGGTCCGTGAAACAAGGTCGGCAAATTTTGGTGCATCAGGGCTGTATACAGGGTGTCCCAAAACTACCACATAAATTCTGCGCAGCTAGAGTCCTCGTTGTGAGTACATAAAAAATGTCCAAAGAAGCGTTCCTGTATGATTCAGTTTTTACGAGAAAATACGAAAAACAAAGTATGATGTAACTGCCGGTGCAAAGAAAAAACACTTTACTGGACGTATCAACCACAGTATTTGCATATCATTCCAGACGATAATGTTTAAAGCATCATTGCACGTATTTGTTGTTATACGTAATATACGTAAACTGCTGTTGATATGTTCAACAACGGGTTTTTTCTTGCACCGGCAGTGACGTCATACTTTGTTTTTCGTATTTTTCTCGTAAACTATGGACCGTACAGAAACACTTCTTTGGGCAGTTTTTATGTACTCCCAGCGTGGAATCTAGCTCTGCAGAGTTTATGCGGTCGTTTTGGGGACACACTGTAGAAGTTCTTCGGGTGATAAAAGGCCGTAATTCTTTAAAAGGGCAGTTCAAATGGTTTGGCAGCTGATGAAATGTGCAGGAGTTATTTAGGAGTTGAGGCAATGTATGCAAATGGAGTATGTTCTAATTTTATGTGGAGCTAATTTCATGTCTTTAAAGTGACCAGAACAAAGTCTTGTGAGGATGGAAGATAGGTTTCGAGGACAGTTGAGATCAGGAATAATGGGTTTGTTAGAGCTATTTTCGAAGGTTTTGCGTTTCGCAACTGCATTTGTTTCTTCCGATGTAACGATGTTTGACGGAACCAAATCTCGAGCTTTTTCGACTTGGACATTTGCAGACTTATTTCCGTAGATACCAACATGTGCAGGAATCCACTGGAGTGTGCAAGGTTGTTCAATGCGCATAAGCAGGTTGCTTATGCTCCGTGTTAAGTTTTTGTGCTAATTTCGGATGGCTTCGAGCGCTGATCTTGAATAAGAGAAAAAAAAAAGCTTAACAAACTTAATCTGCTTTGCATATGAGACACCAATTAGAGATCAAAATATCAAGTTTTAATAAAGTCAGCAATGGGTTTTAAGGTTGCAAAAGATTACATTCAGATATAGTATTTTTCAGTAAGAGGCTCTTAGTTGGAATAAAAGAACGATCAATAGTCTGAGATAATGAAAAGTGTATCCGTTCCATGGAATACATTAATGATAAATGCAATAAAAAATGAAGTCAAACATTATGGATCGCAATAGAGTATAGAGTAAGTCGGGATATCACACCCGAGCTATGCTAAACAGTTTTTTTTTTTTAAATACGCCAACGAAAAATAAAAGATAATAACTTCTGCCTATCTAAATGTAGGTCTAGAAACTGTGTAAATCTAAAATGAACAAAAACTAAGAGGTATTTTTATTATTACGAAAAAATCGTTGCAGCTATGGGACATATTATCTTGGCAGTCAGGCATTTCTCCCCTCTTCATCATGTTAAATGCCCCATATGGGGTAACATCACTAAACTTGTTACATTAAGAAAAAAATATTTAAAATTAATGCAAATAAATTAACATCATAATATTAACAACGAAATGAAAAATCAAAATCAAGTTTATTTTCGTAAAGTTAAAAGGCATGAAAATAAAAACGTAAAAGATTTTAAACTGCTCAAAACAGTCACTTTTACCTTTTACTCAGGTGTAAAGCTGTTATTACCTCTAAAAAGTTGCTGAAAATAGCTGTAGTGTAAGCGTAAAACTTTTTTATACAAAAGTGCTCCTTAAAAGTCACCACAGACGCTCTCTCTTGCTGAAAACATGAAATACAGTTACTGGTAGGTTTTTTCCTTGCGGAGCAAGAAACCGCGGCTTGCCGAAAGAATTTCTGCTTGAAATTTCTACTGTTAACAAATTTCATTACATCTTTTAACAGCATTCTCAAGTAACTCAATCCAGTTCTGCTGTGAACGATCGAATTTAATATCTTGAAAACTCGAGGCAGAATGATTTACCATGAGACTTGATGATAGCCTTGGCAATCATTCGGGTGATTGCCAAGGCTATCATCCATACTAGAAGGAAAAAATTTTACCAGATACCAGATACCAGAAAGGAAAAATATTTAAAGAATGAAGCTAAAATTTAAATAATAACTCTCTAACTACGGTTACTCCAAACATTACAAATATTAACAATGGGGTCGTTTTCAAAATTTTAAAAGCATTTTTTTCTGAAAAAGCATGCTTAAAACATAGAATGTGGCTATTTTATAAGTAATTTCTTTAAGTTAAATATTTTTGAAAAATTACTTAAATCTGCGCTCTTTCATCCTTAAACGCTTCTGCGGATGACATCACAAATGATGAAATGCGATTCAGTGTTGCCATCCACAGTCCAAAATATTTAATTCGCATCTTTACTCACGTGTATTGGCAACGATATGGTTGATAGAAAGCGTAGAGCGCAATTGTAATTCGCTTCTTGATTATCATGACGTGGAAATGCAGTGGAAAGATGCACCATAGTGCATCATTTGTGACGTCATAAAGATCACGTCTTGTTTGAAGAATCGGACATTTAAAAAAATAAATAAAAAAATAACTGTTGTGAAAATGAAAGTATTTTCTGGGTCCATATTTTTTTTTTTTTTTTTTTTTGCTTATTCTATCAATTTCAGTGACAAAAAGTAGCACTTCTGACTGAAGGAAACCACCTCATTATTCATTTAAAATGAAATGTTAGATAGATAAAAGCCTATAAGTACATTATCTTTACTAAATTGAGATTTTTCAAAATTAAGAAATTGCAACTATCACTCCTCCACCCCTCTCTCTCACACACACACACTTTCTCTGGCATACACTATAGTTCGATATCAACTATACGTTTTAGCAACATTATCTCAGAATAACAAGGTTATCCAAAATGAGTTATACACATCTAATGAATTATAAATTTTTCTTAACCGTCATATTTTACTAAAAAGCAGATAGTTTCATCACACAAATGCTTAGCTGGCCAATGTAGCTTATGAACTATGTATTAGAGAGGAATGCCAATGTTAGGAATGTTTCCGTGACACGTTAATTGAACAACACTGCAACTGCAAGTTTGAGATCAGAAACGTTGTAATTAGGCTGAAGTGTACTTTCACAATTTTACGATCGATATATTAGGAAAAATATTCGTGGGTTTAAATTTGGCTGTGTTTTACCTTCATGGTAGATTTATTTTTATTTATTTATTTTTTGGAAATGATAAATGAAAAAAACAACAACAACAACAACATTCCCTTAAATTCTGTGTTCAACTTTCCCCCGGATTATATTGGTATGTACTGATTACGAAAATAATTTCTGTACATATATTAAGGTGGGCGACTACGGAAAGCGAAGTCAAGGAATTTTAATAGTTTTAAATGTTAAAAAAAAAATTTCAAAAATTACGTGAATACTTTTATTTTTTCAAGCCAATTATGTCTTTCAGAAAACTCTACCTCATTTAGCCAAAAAAATAATTATCCTTTATTAATGATGTTTAACAATACGCAGTATATTCAGTAAGTAAGTTCACTATGCTGCTAAAAAAGCTCTGCATTTGGTGTAACAGCTGTTGTGAAAAATTGTGTATATAGTACTCGTTTTTGTGCTCAACGAATATTTGTTATAGAGATATTACTAAGTCAAACTTTTATTTGAACTTTTGATTTATAACTATTATTAATGTTTAATATCCAGATTGTCTTTAAAACACGATTGCAAACGTTCTTTAGGGGAAGAAATACGATTTAGGTACTTTTCTGCGGCAATTTTTCAGTAATAAAATTCCAAATACGCAATTTAAAAAAAAAGTTTAAATCCTAAAAAGAAGACCTTCAGTGCCGTTGGTGGCGGAAGAGGTTCATTGCGTAGATGAAAAAATGTAGTTCGGGCTTTTCAATGCCAGTTTTTAGGAATTGAAGTTCTAAAAACGCAATTTTAGACGATTTTCGGGAGTGTTGCGTATAGGGGACTATTGGGCATTTCCCGGAATTTTTTCGAAACCTTGAAAGCGCGATTGCAGGTCATCGTTGCTTGAGTTTTTTCAAGGAACCGCTTCTCATACCCCTCCTTGGCTACGTTCCTATTTTTATTTATTTGAAATGAAAATTTTGTTTAAAAAATCCCAAAAGGTTTTTTTTTTCCCAACAAAATATATAAAAATAATTCAATAGTAATATTTAAGATTCCTATCCTTAAATTTATTTTACTTGTTGAAATACAATAAATCTCTAGAGAGAGTTTTGTTTCACATCCGTTTTTATCTTTGAACATTTAACTACATATTGGTGTACTAGTGTGACTCTTCATTACAAAAAGCCTTTAAAATCCTCTCCCTTTTCTCTTCTTTTGTTACAAACATATTTCTGCAAGCCATGGTTTGATTTTCTCCACTTTGCTGTGGTTTTTGACATAATATTTTCATAAAAAAAAAACAAATACAAATATGCAAGGGGGCCTCTATCTAGCTATCATATTCAATTATCCCTTCATTTGTTTTAAATATGATTTGACATTGGTTTCTACAATGTACTAAATACTTTTTTGTTCCTTAAAAAGTGTTTGAATCAATCTTTATTCCATCCTTTAGTAAAGTGCTTTCATCGGCCATTAGCCATTGGAAACAAAAAATAATCGGTCATCGGCCAACGGCCGTATTTGAAACAACGGCCAACAATCGGTATCGGCCCATTGGCCAAAAATCGCCATCGGTCGAGCCCTATAGACGAGTTGCAGCGAATCCGCATCATGGGAGGATGAAAATTGAATGCAAACTACTTGTTTTTTTAAACAAATGAAACCTGAAATTCAAAATTTGCTTTATGTTTTATTTGAAGAGAAATGTGCAGTGAGAAATGATTTTGTTTCTATGAACAAAGGACGTATTTTATAGTCTAAAATTACTTAAAATTAATTGTTCAATGCATTAAAATGTGAGCATATATACGAGTGACGCTTGATTTCCTGTATTTGGTTTCGATAACTTAAAAACATCATGAGAAAAAATAATTATAAAACTATTTTTAACAATGTCTGCAACCAAAATTCCGTATCAAACTAAACCAATAAATGGAATATCTAATGAAAAAGTACTGTTTTTATAATTTTGTCTTTGTAAAAGTTTAAAAATATATTTTTTTCTTCTGGGATTCTACGTAAATAAAGAAAAATTGCTAGCGATTTGAGTGAAGATGATATTTAAATCTTTCGGAATGAATAAAATTCGCTTTTGGGAAACGATTGCAAAGCTTCGTAGAAAGTAATGCTGCTCGAATTCCAGAACTGCCTCTGGTGTTTTAAAAATATCATAGATTCGAAACACATTCAACTCTTAGATTAATGTTTTACTTCTTCTTAAAGGAATATTTGAAAGCTTTGTTCGAAGCGCCGGGAAAAGATTTCAGATTAGATAGTAAATTATTTCTGTTCTTTTTTTTTTTGACACGTGATGTAAAACTTTTACATGATTTCTGAAGGAGGGGAATTTAAAAATTCACGCTTTGTAATAAAAGCATCGCTAAAGATCGTGCCTAACACCTAATTGTTTTTTTAATGACTTAGCAACTCGAGCATACGATTTTGAGTAAAAATTCGTTTTGCGAATACAAAGATTTCAAGCTTTTCGTAAAAAACTGTCGGAAATAATCAATTTATACATTCAAAGTTATTGCTGCGCTTCGTAAGTACCGATACTACTATTTCAATAGATTGCTTTCGCAATGTTTTCTTAAACTGAAACAGAAACTAACACTTCATAACTTTATTTATTTTTATTTGAATGTGTCTTAATTTCGCTGCAAAATGCATTAATGTAATGACTTGGAAAACATTTCAGAAAATAATTCAATTATTGGATTTAAAATAAATAGTGAATAAGTTGACTTGCTAGCCTACTAATTAGAAAGCATTCACAAACTACTTACAAATTATTTTAACATACAAGTAATACACTCCTGTTTGTGAAAATTGCAACACCATGAAGGAATCATCATAGTTGAATGAAATTTAATACACCGTTGAGGGGCAATGGTACAAATAAATGATTACATTTTCAAACAAAACAAACAATAAAAAGAGATAGAAATTAGTATTTTGTATCGCCACCACGCGCCGCAATAAGAGCTGCTACACGACTCGGCAAGGGGTGAAACAAAGTTTGAATATCTGCCTGCGGAAGAGTATTTCATATTGTTTGTTTGCGCAACCAAAGTTGTCTGTCGAAGCAACAGGACAAGGATCACGAGCGAGACGCCGCCCAAGGAAATCCCACACATGTTCAACCGGTGACATATCCGGGTATTAAGCAGGCCAAGGAAGAAGCTGTACCTGCTGCGAATCAAGGTAGGGTTTGACAGTCCTGGCGACATATGGACGAGCATTATCCTGCTGGAATACAGCCCCTGGCAATCCTTGCAGGAAAGGAATAGCTTGGGGCAGTAAAACTTCGTTTATTTATCAGGTACTGTTCAAATTGCCCACAATTCGTAGCAATTGTGATCATTCATGATATGCTATGGCACTCCAGACCATAACTCCGGGTGTTCGCCCACTCTGGCGTTTGATAATGCACTCCGGAATGTGCCGTTCACCAGCATAGCGCCTGACACGAATTCGGTCATCATGGTGCCACAAATTGAAGCGGGATTCGACAGAAAAGACGACCTGCTGCCAATCAGCACGACAGTTCCTATGCACATTGGCATACGAGCGACTACTGCACGATAAGACAATCCAGCTTCAGGAAGGCCGACGATTCTGCCCCGTTTAAACTCCGAAATTTTCTCAAATTTCGCTTTCTTTCGTCGAAGAGGCATAGTAAAGATTCAGTTAACGTTTACTCTAGCACATAACCACCGATAATTATACACGCCTCGTTACAGCCGTCTATTTATATTCGGTTCGATCCGCCGTTCAGAGGGCGCTGCTCAGCATAAGCATGCGCTACCGGTCTGCAATTTTATTATTTGCATATCATGCCCCACTTTACATTTCCTGCAATTTTCAGATCACTCGCGTATGTCCTTCGTGGTGTTGCAATTTTCACAAACAGGAGTGTATTTCGTTTAAAGCACCCCTATTGGCATGAGTAAAAATCGGAAAATAAGTGTCCCCTGTTAAAAGTGGTCCATGTTATCTGTGAAAGCCGCAAATTAGAATGCGGCATAAAAGACAATTCATAACTTTTTTTTCCACATAAGTACCAGAGACAATGAGACATTTGTCAGATGGCTTGATAACCTTTAAAAAGCTCTCCAGGAAAATGGTTTTGCATACGGAATAGGTGTTAAACGGTTTGTTTGATTTCAACATCGCTTTCAAAGTACCGTCCGATGAGATTCTTTTTCAAAGCCAGAAACAGGAGGAAATCTCTTGGGGCGAGATCAAGAATGTAGTGGCAGATGGTGTAGGCGCTTCCAACCAAGAGTTGCAATATAATTTTGCGTTTCCTTCATCAGGTGTGGTCTCGCCTAGTAATCGATTAGAACAACACATCTGAGAAGGCCAGGCCTCTTTTTCCGAATCGCATCTGTCGCTAATAGCCATTCAACGCTTCGAACGTATGCCAAGCCCTGATGTTTTCCTGGAGGGCTTTTTGAAGTTTATTAAACGGTATCCAAAAAGTCTTAACATGCTCACTACTGATATTGACAAATAATACTTGTATCTTGTCTTTCACGTCTACTTATGTTGTTTGACTTTCAAACATACCTTTGCTCACAGTCGCCAGGGGAAACTTATTTTCCGCCTCATCATCGTATAAAGGGGGGGAGGGTAGTCCAGACTCGATATCACAAAATATTTTCGGAGTTTTACAAATGCCTTTCATGATTAAACCAGGTTGTTAGATCTGTTTCCGGGTAGTGCTTCTCATTGTGTTACAGAAAAACTCTCCCAGAGTTATAGGGACAAATTCGTGGGACGTATACATCATCAGTTCTTGTTTTTTTATGAAATGTGCTTCGTCACTACCGCGAGCCAAAAATTAAACTGATTGCCGGAAATTTTCATCTCTCAGTATTTTTGAGCAATCACGATTGCTAATTGTTTTCACTTGACCGTCCTTGACGTTCCGGTTCCTTTTTCGACACCACCGTCCTCTGCAGGCGAGACTCTTCCGGTCCTGAGCAATGTTCCCCGGAATCCGCTTCTCCAGGTCGGTGGCGTCCAGGTCCTGCACACACGCACGCTCAAACACATACACACTCACACACGCGCATTTACACACATACACGCCAACATGCATTCACACAGGTCTACGTATACACACAAGCCTACACATACATATGCACGTAACCGCCCAAGAGGAGAGGCAGGCTTGGAGGGACAGGAGCAATTTCCAGAAACAATAACTCCAGGGTAGAAGTGAGTAAGGTCCTGTTGCAGCTCGTGATTGCGAAAAACATAATTTTAATTCAAACTTTCAGAATTCAAATTAATTATTTCTAAGGGAAAATGGTAATTCACCTTAAATGGTAGGAAGCCTGCTAAGCCGGATTTTCTGTAGCTTCTTGCCAATTTTCACCGAAAGTTCGAAACCGTAATTATTAGCTTGCATTTGACAATGTGAAAAAATTAATGCGAAGCCCAGTAGAGTTTGTATTTAAAAATAAGTAAGCAGTATTCAATAATATCCTCTCCTCTACTCCAAACATTTTTTTGATTAATAACAAAATTATAAATTAATTAGTTATGTTATTCAACTTTTTTCTCAGACATCATTTCAAACGGAAATTTGATGTAATACATGTTTATTATTATGTACATGAAAAACAAAAAAAAAAAAAAATACTAACAACGTTCTGATGCTTCATTAAATACCTGTTAAGCAAAAAGATGCCTCTGAAATAAAATGTCAAAAAATGATGTAACTGCTAATTACTTAAGTTTTTTTTATATGTTTAAAAAAAATAGCACTAGAGAAATTTGGCCCTTTTTTTTTTTTTTTTCATCTCTAAAATATTTTTTGCATGTGTCAGAAGTTATTTTTTGTAGCCTCTTTTTAGGCATTGAAACAAAAAATCAATGTTTTGTCTCACAATTTCTGAGTTGTTTAAAAAAAGAGAATCATTTAGAAGAGCAATCTTTTCGGAAAATGTGAATATTAGCAAGAAAATAGGTTATTACACATTTTTTAATGCCTGACTACGTATTCGTTCTTCCTTTTTTTAATTTCAACTTACTTTCCAGAAAAAAAAAGTATTAATATATAAAAAAGCACTAAAGAAAATTTCATGAATCGCCAAAATCTTCTTAAAAACAAAAATAAAAGCAAAAAATAAATCAAGTAATTGAATAAATATTGAAAAATGAAAATTTTAAAGCTTGGTTTGGAGATGGGGAAATGTGTAAATGACGGTTTGTCATTCTGTCGCCCTCCCCCCTCCAGACTTCTTTAAATGTTTGGAAAAAATAGCTTAACTCGCGATTTTTTTTTTTTTTTTAATATCAACTAAGATGTTTTTAAAATTTATTTTTTGTCTTTTTAAGCACTTTTAACATTATCACTTACGGAAAAAATACAAGCATGTATACATAAAAAAATTCAGCTACATTAAAATAAATTATTCTAAAAATTGCAATTATTCTAAATATGCATATAGTTCTTAGTTTCAAGATTTTAAGACGGTTGTCAAAGCAATTCGAGATGTATTTTCTCGTTGACTTAACACTTCCGAAAGTTAGAGAGTAAAAGGCAATTTTTCAAATAAAAATTAACTCAAAGTAAGAGAAATCTCTAAATGACTTTATTTTTAATCAAACTGGTTCTGGGAAAACAAAAATCTTTATTTTCATCATAAACTTATGAGGCTTTTTTTTTTTTGTTTGGCAACGACTAAAATGTAAAAAAAAAAAAATCTTTTAAAATGAAAATTTTTGCTTATTAAATGTGGTTCAATTTGTTTTTATATATTGACAGTAAAGGATTTCTTTTTTTCTTTTTGTATCCCTTTGCGTGTTTTTTTTTTTTTTTTTTTTTTTTTTTTTTTTTGCATTTTTTATAGTCTTTTTTGCCAATTTATTAGGGACCCTTGTTCTTGATAAGACCAATTCTTTGTTTAACTCCACACCGTTCCTTGTTTAACTGCGGACAAACATTGTTCAAGCTTAAAATTTCCCATGGAATATTTGTTTCTTTAAATTTCATGAAATATTTGATGAATGTAAAAAGATTTGAGCCAATTGAATCATAAGATACTGGTATTAGCCCCTGAACCTTAAGTTATCTTTTTTGGAGGACAATTATCTTTTATTTAGCAATATTTTAAAACCTAGTTAAGTATTTAAAAAATTGAACTTTTAAAAGTGTTAAAAAGAGCAGTTAACCCTAACCACCGGCAAAAGGATTATCATCTGAAAACAAATGTAAACTGTTTTTTATCTGTGAACAAAGCAATTACGAGAATGCGTAATGAAATAAAATAAGTTTTTAAATCACACAAAACAGCGGGACATGTGACAAGAGGAGAAAATGAGGCACAGTGAAGTGTTACACTTTATAAGAATGGAAGAAGGGGGTTCAAACATGTTGAAAAACGCGAAACTTAAGGACAGTCCGCAATACCAGTTGCTATTTAAAAGGACAGCTACTTGAAATGACTCTTTTATTTTTTTCTTTAAATGCATTGTTCCGTTTTCTTTGAAAAGAGTTCACACATCACATAAACTCAAAAACAAACATTTTGGATACAAAAAAAAAAAAAAAAAAACTTGATACCAGATTTCCTTCAGACGACGAAAAGGTCTGCTGTTCTTAAAAAGGCCCACCGGTAAACACGGGTTACTTGGCCCGCACACATTTTGGAACTTTTCTTACTCTTTTCTAAACAATTTCGTAACTACTCATGTTTCCAAGCTGTGGAAACTTTATTTGCACATCTAAAGTTTTCTTAATTTAATTCTTGTATGGTGGTCGATTTGTTTCAAAGTATTATTGATATTTTTAATTGCTTTTTATTTGGGCCAATATTACTCTTGCGTTTGGGTTACTTTGACCCAAAATTATTTCCCCTATTCAAAATCATTGTAGAACTAACTAGGCTCAAACAAAGACGTGTGTTCATTCGAAAAACTATTTATTTGAAAGAAAAATACATTTTTTACGTGAAATTTGAGTCGCAAATATTAGTTTTAAGACAAATGAATTTTTTTTTTACCCCAGCTACAGATGGGGTGTGCCGCTGAAAACAAGGGCAAGTAAAGGACTTTCAGTTAATCGCCTCCATTTGGAGTAGTGTTCCGTTCGACGGATGGTACTGCGTCTGAATGAAACCGTATAGTCTTTTACGCTGAATCTGGATTCAATTTGAGCGATGATACCAATAGTGTACGCTTTTGGAGTTCTGGGTTGTGAAGAGTATCTTTACTATTCATCTGCATACCGCACGCACAGCTAATGTGATGTTAGGTGCAATCATATACGAATTATGGTCACCCCTAATATTGATTCACACCATGACAGTCTAACGTTACGTTTGTGTCTTGCTTCGGGCACGTGTGTTGGAACTCATGGCGGGGCTCTCAGAAGCCGATTTTAAATAGGACAATGCTCGGTCACACACGTCATGGGTATCAGGGGCCTTTCTCTTCCCTATTTTCACCTTGTCTGCCCTACTCGATCTGTTGTTTCACTTTGGATGACCTACGAGTTTGATCTAACTTGCAACACCTTTACAGTAAATTTGTAACAAGATGGCGTTGGACATCAGACGAGATTGTTATGCCTCAATGCTTTCCTGTATTACCGCTTAAATTCTGGCTAGACATGGCCCAACAGGATACTAAAACTTCATTTCAGTTGAGATTTTTCTGTACTTTTTTTTAATGTTGTTCTCACATGTATGTTTTTCTCACAACAGTGTATTTCACTCCGATAATGGGATCGTTTCTGAAATTTCATTTTTTTTTTAAAGAGCATGTTTAAAAACGTAGTATTTGAACATTTTTATAATAATTGAACGAAGTTTAATAATTTTTAACACTTATTTTAATCGGTGTACAGATTCACTTTCATTTTTTACGCTTCTGTACATGACATCACAAGTGAGGAAATACTATTCACTGATGCCATTAGTGCAGAGCGCAATATTTAGTTCGCTTCTTTACTCACATGTACTGGCAACGATATGTTTAAGGAAAGCATAGAGCGCAATGTTTAATTCTCTTCTGAATTATCATAATCTGGAAACACGGTAGACAGCAAGCGAAAGCATTCAGCGTACCAATGGAGTAGCGTGCCAAAGTACATCACTTATAACGTCATAAAAACCACACCTGAATCAAAAAAATCTGATATTTTAAAAAATTGATTGAAAATTTAGCGTTTTGAGAATTAAAGTTTTTCTTTGCTCCGTATTATTTTATTTTATTTTATTTTATTTATTTATTTTTTTATTTTATTTTATTTTATTTTTTTTTGTTTGCTTATTTTATCAACTTTACTGACTAAAAGTAGTACTTTTGACCGATGGAAAAAACCCCATTCTTTCTTAGGGCATCGATTTTTTTTTTTTTTTTTTTTTTTTTTTTTTTGTAAAAGAGTGTAATATAAATTAGTAAATTAGATTGCTTTGATTTCTCAAACAATGGTTTGTAATTCTAGTCAATCTTAACTATTTCAGTTGAAATTTAATTAAAAAGGGAGAAAAGGCAACATTAATTTAAAAATGTAAAAAGAAAGAAAAAAATCCAATTAAATCTCTGATCTTCAAAAAACGGTAAAAATGGATCGGTTTGTTTTATTACGCAGTAATTATGTCTGAATAAAATTTGAACCCTTCATTTTTAACGAGAAGCTATAGACAAGTAAAGAAAACAACTTTTTTTTTCGAAAGGTTTAATTAGATATTTCATTTTTCTGGCAATTACCTGAATAAATATAACTTGTCCCAATTAATGAATATAATATTTCAATAAAAAATGGAAATTAATATTCCATTAATTACTAATCACGGTGTAAAAAAAAAAGTACTTATCTTCTTTTTCTCAGGTCATTTGCCTAAAATGCATTTTGATGTATAACAGAATATTTTTTTCTTGATATTTCTCGAAAGAGTCATTTTTCGAATGAAGTCCTTAAAGTTTCAATTTTCATTCAAGTATTTTGTAAAAACGAGTCAATAATTCCATTTGATTAAAATAAAATGAAGTACTTCTCTGATATCATAAAGAGAATAGAAGCCATTGATTTCATTACTGTAAAGTATTACTTAATACTTCAAAATTGTATAGAGAAAAAAACTTTTCTCTTCACGATAGGAAAAGTAACTTTGTCCCAAAATTTGTTCCGTTAAAAAAAAGAAAAAAAAAAAAAACAATACGACGTGCCTGATAATGTATCTATTACCGGCAAAGTATGAAACACTGGCACTGTACAGAGTATCTAGCATTGCATGTATTGACAGATGTTTTTGGGCAAAGTATGAAATATGAGGGTTATTAAACAATTACCCTACACTAGAAGATATTTCCGAAGCGTCACAGATTTTTTCCGGGCAACACTAAAGGATTTCACGTGTTTCCATCAGTTTCCTCTAAAAAACAAGCACGTTAGCGAAAAAAATCTCTGCATCCCTGCAAGTTTCATGAATACAGATTTCTCACTGTCGTAAAAAATATTTCAGTTTGAAGATATAATCTCAATACGCCAATTAAAAACAAACTTTAGTGTCATGACGTAATATTTCGCTCATTTATTATTCATTTGGCTCCAACTTTTGAACATTCATCAGTTGACTCATAAGAAAAAGATACAAATAAGTGAAAACTAAAAATTAAGTTTCAATAATGTCTGTTAGCAGTTTTTTAACAAAATAAAACGATTTGGGTTCATTATTAACATGGATCCTTAAGAAAGGCCAAGATTACTGTTGGAACTCCAGCTAAGCTGTGTTCTTTTAAGATTGTTAAGTTCTTAATTTTGTATATAACTAGCCAAAATACCCGGCGTTGCCTGTGTCAGTAATAATTTCGAGAAACAATCGCTACTTTTAATCATTTTTAGTTTTAACTGAAAGAACTCAAAACGCACCGCTTTGACGTGATTAAAATATTGAGCTTCTTTCTTACCCATAAAAGTAAAATAGCAATAAGTATAAAGAACGGAATAGTATTTAGTTAGAAACGGAACCACGACATTTAAGCGTCTAAAAATTTTAAGAATTTCTAAAATATGAACTAACAAAAAACAAAGATCACGAAAAAAAACCGTGCGCGTTATTTATTTCATTGAATAGTTTGAATAGTACACACACGCAAAAAAAAAAAAAAAAAAAAAAAAAAAGGTCTCTACTATGTTTCCTTAAGTGTGCAAAAAGTAGTTTCCAAATATTTAAATTACTTTAAATTCATGTTTGCTCCGGAGAAGTCTTGATTCAAAATTTTCTTAATGATTACTATTAATATTGCTGTTGTAAGCAACGAATTTTTGTAACATTGGGTCTTATATTACTATACGTTAAATCCCGGTTATCACAAATTTGCCATTTCAACTGCGCTTGCGCGCTGACTTAGCTTTTTGGGCTTTCTGTTTTAGACTTTCTGTTTTAAGATTTCGTGTTCCTTGTTTATATTTAGACTGAGCGAGAGTCCTACCAAATTAATGAATGCGATTAGAATATTTTCACAGCGATTTCGTGATTTATTATTTGAAACTACGGATATGAATAACTGATAATCTTAAGAGAAAAATGACACTTAAATATTTCTTAGTTTGGAAATATTTATTTAACATAAATGTAAAACATTTTTATTTAGGTTGAGGATTCGGCTTTGTATTAGAAGTGATGCTGCAATTCTAGTACGCTCTTCTGAGGTTAAAAAATTTGGTCCTGAAAAGTGACAGACAAATCAGAAATCGAATCCATTAATAATTAAGACACAAAATTCAATCTTTACCTAGGCCTAAAAATTAAATCAGAGAAACGTTGTGATTTCTAATTTTTATCTGTTACTATCTCATATTTATTACCAAACTTAAAATGTTTGTAATTAATTTTAGCAAGATTTTTGAAATCAGCTAAGTCCGCTCGCAAGCGCAGTTGAAATGGCAAATTTGTTATAACCGGGATTTTAACGTCGAGTTTTTAAATTTAATCATTTAATGCGGAAATTGCATGAAACTTACTGGTTTATATCATAATTTTTTTAAACTAAGTTTTTTATAAATAAATTACAGCCTATGTTGCTCCCTGATAATGTAGCTATCTGTGGTGAAAAAAATGTTAAAATCGGTAAAGTAGTTTTGAAGTTGACCCCGGTCATACTTACATACAGAAGTAGCCATTTATGTTTATAGATTGGCAAACAGAAGCCTCCAATTTAACGTTCTGAAGAATTCAAGAAGTTTCCTAGAAAAAGCAACAAATTACATTACATTGGATAAATTTAGTTACAATATCCAACTTACGACATTCATAACCAAGTATTTCTACAAATTCATGTGTAACTATCCAAATTCATTTGTGTTTTCAGTATTAAAATTAATAATAACAAATAAGTTTTACGATTCTCAAAAATTACTCAATGTAAGGTTGAAAACAAAAAATGTTAAAAGGTACAACCAAACAAACAAAAACAAAACTATAATTTTTACAGGCAAATGTATAATGATTTTATTTTTAAGCTACAGTCTTGAAAGTAGACTTACTATATAATATTCTTTTCAAAAATTCAGATTTCGTATAAGTGTTTACTAAAGTTGTATGTGAACTGTTATTTAAATTTATGTTTAGTTCATAAATTTAAAATGAATATGAAGGAACCGAACTATTTTACTTACTATTCATTTTGGGAGATTTAAATTACCTCTTGTATTTATTAATTTATTGAGCAATCACATTGCTTATTGTTCTCACTTGACTGTTTTCATGTCCTATGATTTTATTCCCCCCCCCCCCCAACCGCTTCCTCTGCAGCACCACCGTCGACCGACCTCACGATGCTGCTCCTCTAGTGAAAACCGTCTCCAGGTTGCGTCTCTATCCTACACACACACACGCACACATACACAACTACACACACACCTACATACACATACACGCATACCTACACCCTCACACAAATACACACACCTACGGACACAAATACCAATACACACACACACACATACACACACTCGTGATTGCGAAAAACATAATTTGAATTCAAGATGTCAAAATTCAAGTTAATATTTTTTCTTTTTTTTTTTTGCTTTGTTTGTAAAATCATTTTACACTGATTTAAAAATGAATAGTTGAGAAATGTTTTTAATTAACATCTAAAAAAAGTTCTAATTTTTAAAATTCAGAAACAAACCTCAAATAGCAGCATTATTTCACTTACTCTAATTTTTACGGTATTAAATCACTCACTTCTTCTCCCCTCCCCCTCTTTAAATTCCCCCTCTTAAACAGCGCATTAAATCTGTACCTCAGAACTTGCGTTCGACGAACCTCACCGGTCGACCGGTGAGTAATTGGTTGCTTACCGCAGCGTTCTTGAGAGCTACCGGTTAACTGGTTGCTTTCAATGTCGTTTTATGAGCCTCACCGGTTGATTTATCGGTCGAGCGCAACTCCAGTTGTTGATTGGTTGATGCAACCACGTGACATTTTTGACCAATTATATGTATTTTTTATCTGCGTGTTATTCGTCTGCGTCATGTCTGCGCAAGTAACCGGTGATCAACCGAAAGCGTTCGATGAGGCATTGGTCCGTGAACAACCGGTTAGTAACCACTGACGTCATTGCTGTCACGTGATTAACCAACCGGTCGCTACCGGTCGTGCTCGTCGAACGTAAGCAGAGCCGGCTTAACGTAAGTCACATAATCGCTACTTTACAGGGGAGATAGAAAACGTTTAGTAAAGTCAGACCAAACAACGTAACTAGAAGCACAAATTTGTAAATTACAGCAGACACGTGTTTCGGCGTTACAGGGAACGCCTTTTTCAATGCAAAAATAATGAGCTTATGGATGAAAAGACATCCGAAAAAAGTCAAGAGCAGATAAGCATGCAGCTTAAAAGATAAAAACAGCGGATTAGACAAACACCAATGACAAAGTTATAAACCGATCAGGAACCAATAGGAATGCAAGCAAAGGCCAGGAGCTCTCTTAGGTACGAACCCAGAAAGAAAGAATTCAATTGGACAAGGATTAAGCCGAAGCTTAAACAAAAAGACAAGAAATTGTCAGTAACCGTGAACCGCAAGAAAGGAAAACCAAGAAATAAATATCTTTATTTTTCGAAAAAAGGAAAAATAAAGATAAATAGAAGAAAATTGGGGGGGGGGTGTCAATCAAGACAAAAAGGTAAAAATAAACTAAGGAAGATAGAGAAAAAAAAAAGGGTGGGGGAATGGGGAAAGGACAGTATTAAAGATATGGGAGCCAAATGTTAGAAAAATATGGAACTGCACTAAGATCGTTAACTAAGTTAGAACTGTTCCTCAAAATATGAAAGGATTCCCAAAAGTCAAGATCTGATGAATTGGGGCATTTTTGGATAATCTGATAAGAGTTAAAATCAAAAGAGTGATTCGAATCCCAACAATGTTGAGCAATACTAGACTTATTTAATTGTTGTTTTTTCACATAATTTTGATGCTCTTTCAAGCGAATTTTTAAAGCACGCCAAGTCTGTCCAATATAGGCAAGTTTACAACTACAATTAATTCTATAAATTCCACAACAATTAAGAGGGTGAATAGGATCTTTAAGAGAAGAGAATGAAAGTTTATTAATAGGAGAGAACACCACCTGGAATTGGAAACGTTTTAGAATCTTAGTAACCTAATAGCTTACAGATGGAAAGAATGGCAAAACAACCAAATTCTTTCTAATGAAGGTTCGGTTAAGAACATTAGTTTGGGATTTATTTGAAAGTTTTTTATAAATGGAATCAATCAAAGTTGGCGGATAGTCTCTATCGATTGCCACAGCTTTAAGATAATTAAGTTCCACTTTAAGAAGTTCCGACGAAGAACAAATATTAATTGCGCGATAAACAAAAGAATTGAAAGTAGAATAGTTTTGATTTGGAGGATGAGACGATAGTCTATGAGGAGGTAAAGAGACAGCAAAAGGTTTGCGATAAACAGTAGTTTCAAAACCAATTTCAGTACGAGAAACAAGTACATCAAGAAATGAAATGCAATTATTCCGTTCTTTCTCACAAGAAAACTGAATATGAGGATCAATGGAGTTTAAAATAGATAAAACCTCATCACTCTCAAACTGATTCTGGTTCATTAGAACAAAACAATCATCAACATACCGAACATAAAATTGGAACTGCAGTTTTTTGGAACAGCTTAACCTCAAAATAATGCATGTAAATATCACTAAGAATGGGGCTAAGTGGGTTACCCATAGCCAGACCATCTAACATAATATAAAAATTCCCCTTAAAAACAAAAGAACATTGCTTAAGACAAGTACGGGTAAGGAAAATTAAATCCTCAATTTCCGTATTGGTGAAATGAAATTCAGAAAGTCTTCTACGAAGGCATAACAATGAACCCTCGACGGGAACGTTCGTAAATAAAGAGTTAACATCAAAAGAAGCCATAAAAGAATTATTTGGAACGAAACTATGAATTTTTTTAACAAACTCAACAGAATTTTTAATAGTAAATAAATTGTGACTCCTAAGGGGAGAAAACACAGAGACTAAATATTTTGCAAGTTTGTACGAAGCCGTACCAATATTGGAAACAATCGGCCTGAAAGGAATACCAGCTTTATGCACCTTAGGTAAAGCATAAAATCTAGCACAATTAGCAATAGATGGAACAACAGAGCGTTTAACATTTGAAGGAATAGACTTAACAGACTTGACAGCAGATGCAATAGTTTTTAACTCTTTATCACTAGGATCTTTAGAAATTTCAGCATATGGCCCAGAAGAAATCAAATCATTAGTTTTATCAACATAAGATGATTTGTCAAGAACAAAAATTTGGCCACCCTTGTCAGCTTTGGTAACAACCAGATCAGAATTCGAAACTAAGTCTTTAACAGAACGGCTATTAGTATTAGCAAATACAGGTTTAGAAATTTTCGAGTTAAAGTCAATATTAGAAACTATAAGATGCCGAATCGAATCTTTTTGAGAGGAAGTTAAGGCACTAAATTTAAAAGCTTTCTCAACAGGAGCAATAAGCTTTGAAAAAGAAGGATTAACACTCACAGCAAAATTATCATTACATTTTAGAGCCTCAATTTGAGAATTACTTAAAGGAACGCTAGAAAGATTAACAACAACATTCTTATTAACAACAGGTAAATTATCAAGAGGAACGACATGAGAAGATTTACAAAGCATAGCTAATTTCTTTTTCAAAATAATTTGATGTTTATCAGAGGAACGAAGGGTTCTACACCAAGAATTTCTGTCAATAATGTTAAAGTTGGGAATGGAATTAGAAACCGAAAGATGTAAATCATAAAGTTCACGTTCAATAAACGATAAATGTTTCCTAGTTTCCTGGATCGAAGCTCTGAGTAAAGCCAATTTCGACCGAAAGATTACTTTGTCAATTTTTACAGAACGTGGTAAATTACATTTCAAAGAAATAAACTTCGGAATAATTTTCTTGCGCCTACACTCTTGAAGAAATTTTAAATGGTTCAAAAAACGAAATTTCTTAATCCGAAGATTGGCAAACCTATTGATTTGAGACATAATCAAAAGCAAAACCAAAACAAATGAAAATAAACAAAATCAAACAATAACAGAATGAATAAGAAACAAGAAGTAAAAAGTCACGATCAAAATACAACAATAGACAAAAATTCCGAAAACAAAAACAAAACACAAATTGCATAAAAGGCGGAAAATGTAAACGTAAGGCCCGTTTAAGCCACAAATAAGATAAATAAATACCTTTGTGCTGAATAGTAAAGTCAGACCAAACAACGTAAGTAGAAGCACAAATTTGTAAATTACAGCAGACACGTGTTTCGGCGTTACAGGGAACGCCTTTTTCAATGCAAAAATAATGAGCTTATGGATGAAAAGACATCCGACAAAAGCCAAGAGCAGATAAGCATGCAGCTTAAAAGATAAAAACAGCGGATTAGCCAAACACCAATGACAAAGTTATAAACCGATCAGGAACCAATAGGAATGCAAGCAAAGGCCAGGAGCTTTCTCTAAGGTACGAACCCAGAAAGAAAGAATTCAATTGGACAAGGATTAAGCCGAAGCTTAAACAAAAAGACAAGAAATTGTCAGTAACCGTGAACCGCAAGAAAGGAAAAGCAGAATGGAAAACCAGGAAATAAATATCTTTATTTTTCGAAAAAAGGAAAAATAAAGATAAATAGAAGAAAATTGGGGGGGGGGGGGTGTCAATCAAGACAAAAAGGTAAGAATAAACTAAGGAAGATAGAGAAAAAAAAGGGGGGGGATGGGGAAAGGACAGTATTAAAGATATGGGAGCCAAATGTTAGAAAAATATGGAACTGCACTAAGATCGTTAACTAAGTTAGAACTGTTCCTCAAAATATGAAAGGATTCCCAAAAGTCAAGATCTGATGAATTGGGGCATTTTTGGATAATCTGATAAGAGTTAAAATCAAAAGAGTGATTCGAATCCCAACAATGTTGAGCAATACTAGACTTATTTAATTGTTGTTTTTTCACATAATTTTGATGCTCTTTCAAGCGAATTTTTAAAGCACGCCGAGTCTGTCCAATATAGGCAAGTTTACAACTACAATTAATTCTATAAATTCCACAACAATTAAGAGGGTGAATAGGATCTTTAAGAGAAGAGAATGAAAGTTTATTAATAGGAGGAGAACACCACCTGGAATTGGAAACGTTTTAGAATCTTAGCATCCTGATAGCTTACAGATGGAAAGAATGGCAAAACAACCAAATTCTTTCTAATAAAGGTTCGGTTAAGAACATTAGTTTGGGATTTATTTGAAAGTTTTTTATAAATGGAATCAATCAAATTTGGCGGATAGTCTCTATAAATTGCCACAGCTTTAAGATAATTAAGTTCCACTTTAAGAAGTTCCGACGAAGAACAAATATTAATTGCGCGATAAACAAAAGAATTGAAAGTAGAATATTTTTGATTTGGAGGATGAGACGATAGTCTATGAGGAGGTAAAGAGACAGCAAAAGGTTTGCGATAAACAGTAGTTTCAAAACCAATTTCAGTACGAGAAACAAGTACATCAAGAAATGAATTGCAATTATTCCGTTCTTTCTCACAAGAAAACTGAATATGAGGATCAATGGAGTTTAAAATAGATAAAACCTCATCACTCTCAAACTGATTCTGGTTCATTAGAACAAAACAATCATCAACATACCGAACATAAAATTGGAACTGCAGTTTTTGGAACAGCTTAACCTCAAAATAATGCATATAAATATGACTAAGAATGGGGCTAAGTGGGTTACCCATAGCCAATATTCATTGGTGTTTGGCTAATCCGCTGTTTTTATCTTTTAAGCTGCATGCTTATCTGCTCTTGGCTTTTGTCAGATGTCTTTTCATCCATAAGCTCATTATTTTTGCATTGAAAAAGGCGTTCCCTGTAACGCCGAAACACGTGTCTGCTGTAATTTACAAATTTGTGCTTCTACTTACGTTGTTTGGTCTGACTTTACTATTCAGCACAAAGGTATTTATTTATCTTATTTGTGGCTTAAACGGGCCTTACGTTTACATTTTCCGCCTTTTATGCAATTTGTGTTTTGTTTTTGTTTTCGGAATTTTTGTCTATTGTTGTATTTTGATCGTGACTTTTTACTTCTTGTTTCTTATTCATTCTGTTATTGTTTGATTTTGTTTATTTTCATTTGTTTTGGTTTTGCTTTTGATTATGTCTCAAATCAATAGGTTTGCCAATCTTCGGATTAAGAAATTTCGTTTTTTGAACCATTTAAAATTTCTTCAAGAGTGTAGGCGCAAGAAAATTATTCCGAAGTTTATTTCTTTGAAATGTAATTTACCACGTTCTGTAAAAATTGACAAAGTAATCTTTCGGTCGAAATTGGCTTTACTCAGAGCTTCGATCCAGGAAACTAGGAAAACATTTATCGTTTATTGAACGTGAACTTTATGATTTACATCTTTCGGTTTCTAATTCCATTCCCAACTTTAACATTATTGACAGCAATTCTTGGTGTAGAACCCTTCGTTCCTCTGATAAACATCAAATTATTTTGAAAAAGAAATTAGCTATGCTTTGTAAATCTTCTCATGTCGTTCCTCTTGATAATTTACCTGTTGTTAATAAGAATGTTGTTGTTAATCTTTCTAGCGTTCCTTTAAGTAATTCTCAAATTGAGGCTCTAAAATGTAATGATAATTTTGCTGTGAATGTTAATCCTTCTTTTTCAAAGCTTATTGCTCCTGTTGAGAAAGCTTTTAAATTTAGTGCCTTAACTTCCTCTCAAAAAGATTCGATTCGGCATCTTATAATTTCTAATATTGACTTTAACTCGAAAATTTCTAAACCTGTATTTGCTAATACTGTTAGCCGTTCTGTTAAAGACTTAGTTTCGAATTCTGATCTGGTTGTTACCAAAGCTGACAAGGGTGGCCAAATTGTTGTTCTTGACAAATCATCTTATGTTGATAAAACTAATGATTTGATTTCTTCTGGGCCATATGCTGAAATTTCTAAAGATCCTAGTGATAAAGAGTTAAAAACTATTGCATCTGCTGTCAAGTCTGTTTAAGTCTATTCCTTCAAATGTTAAACGCTCTGTTGTTCCATCTATTGCTAATTGTGCTAGATTTTATGCTTTACCTAAGGTGCATAAAGCTGGTATTCCTTTCAGGCCGATTGTTTCCAATATTGGTACGGCTTCGTACAAACTTGCAAAATATTTAGTCTCTGTGTTTTCTCCCCTTAGGAGTCACAATTTATTTACTATTAAAAATTCTGTTGAGTTTGTTAAAAAAATTCATAGTTTCGTTCCAAATAATTCTTTTATGGCTTCTTTTGATGTTAACTCTTTATTTACGAACGTTCCGTCGAGGATTCATTGTTATGCCTTCGTAGAAGACTTTCTGAATTTCATTTCACCAATACCTAAATTGAGGATTTAATTTTCCTTACCCGTACTTGTCTTAAGCAATGTTCTTTTGTTTTTAAGGGGAAATTTTTATATTATGTTAGATGGTCTGGCTATGGGTAACCCACTTAGCCCCATTCTTAGTGATATTTACATGCATTATTTTGAGGTTTAAGCTGTTCCAAAAAACTGCAGTTCCAATTTTATGTTCGGGTATTTGTTTGTATGATGTTGTTTTGTTCTAATGAACCAGAATCAGTTTGAGAGTGATGAGGTTTTATCTATTTTAAACTCCATTGATCCTCATATTCAGTTTTCTTGTGAGAAAGAACGGAATAATTGCATTTCATTTCTTGATGTACTTGTTTCTCGTACTGAAATTGGTTTTGAAACTACTGTTTATCGCAAACCTTTTGCTGTCTCTTTAACCTCCTCATTCGACTATCGTCTCATCCTCCAAATCAAAACTATTCTACTTTCAATTATTTTGTTTATCGCGCAATTAATATTTGTTCTTCGTCGGAACTTCTTAAAGTGGAACTTAATTATCTTAAAGCTGTGGCAATTTATAGAGACTATTCGCCAAATTTGATTGATTCCATTTATAAAAAAACTTTCAAATAAATCCCAAACTAATGTTCTTAACCGAACCTTCATTAGAAAGAATTTGGTTTGTTTTGCCATTCTATTCCATTTGTAAGCTATCAGGTTGCTAAGATTCTAAAACGTTTCCAATTCCAGGTGGTGTTCTTCTCCTATTAATTAAACTTTCATTCTCTTCTTCTTAAAGATCCTATTCACCCTCTTAATTGTTGTGGAATTTATAGAATTAATTGTAGTTGTAAACTTGCCTATATTGGACAGACTCGGCGTGCTTTAAAAATTCGCTTGAAAGAGCATCAAAATTATGTGAAAAAACAACAATTTAAATAAGTCTAGTATTGCTCAACATTGTTGGGATTCGAATCACTCTTTTGATTTTAAACTCTTATCAGATTATCCAAAAATGCCCCAATTCATCAGATCTTGACTTTTGGGAATCCTTTCAATATTTTGAGGAACAGTTCTAACTTAGTTAACGATCTTAGTGCAGTTCCATATTTTTCTAACATTTGGCTCCCATATCTTTAATACTGTCCTTTCCCCATCCCCCCCCCCCTTTTTTTTTTCTTTATCTTTCTTAGTTTATTTTTACCTTTTTGTCTTGATTGACACCCCCCCCCCCCCCCCAATTTTCTTCTATTTATCTTTATTTTTCCTTTTTTCGAAAAATAAAGATATTTATTTCCTGGTTTTCCATTCTGCTTTTCCTTTCTTGCGGTTCACGGTTACTGACAATTTCTTGTCTTTTTGTTTAAGCTTCGGCTTAATCCTTGTCCAATTGAATTCTTTCTTTCTGGGTTCGTACCAAAGAGAAAGCTCCTGGCCTTTGCTTGCATTCCTATTGGTTCCTGATCGGTTTATAACTTTTGTCATTGGTGTTTGGCTAATCCGCGGTTTTTATCTTTTAAGCTGCATGCTTATCTGCTCTTGGCTTTTGTCGGATGTCTTTTCATCCATAAGCTCATTATTTTTGCATTGAAAAAAGGCGTTCCCTGTAACGCCGAAACACGTGTCTGCTGTAATTTACAAATTTGTGCTTCTACTTACGTTATTTGGTCTGACTTTACTATTCAGCACAAAGGTATTTATTTATCTTATAGAAAACGTTTGTCTGGTTTTGGTAAAAAATTTCAATGATTTTTTTTTTTTTTTTTGAATTATGCTCACATGGCTCGATGCGGAATAGGATTCTACATAAAATGCACCAATGAATGGAAAATCCGATTTTTGGACTTAAGTTAGTCTAGCTCTGAGGTACATCATTTAAAAATGTATGTATGACTACTACCTGCTTTTAACACGTTCACCTTTCTTTTATTTCTTTAAATTCGTTCATTTCATTCTCAAAACGATCCTGTTTATTGCCTGTGTGCTCAGTGTAAAAAGAAACTAGTACATACGAGGTAGTGAGAAGAAAAAGGGATATAAGTGGCAAAATTAAAAATTTGGAGATAACCAGAACAAATAGTAGGGAACCCTCTCCTCTTTCTTTGGAGCAAGAGATAGTACTAATAGCCCCCGGTAGGGGCTGCTTTACAGCATGATTAAGAAAAAAAATTCAATGAAAAGCTACCTAGGACGCTATCTTTAAACTTATTTTACTCAATACTTGAAAATGTCTAATTGCATCCCTTTGCTTCTCACTATATTAATAGCATTTTTACTTATTGGTACATTTGCAATAGTCAACTAACCTTTCCTTCTTAAATCATTTTACATGAATTTAAAAATGAACTTATAAGTACCTGATTCAAACTCAATCTCACCTCTCTGAAAGATTTTTTCCTTTTAGCTTCGTTTATTTCACATTCAAAATGGTCTTGTTTACTGCCTGTATGCTCAGTGTGAAAAGGAACTAGTACATAAAATGTTTATAAAAAAAATGTTATTCAATTTAGATTCACTAAAAATAGTGCAGACTGCAGTTACTTATAGTACCATTTCCTATTTCTATTGAAAGCATTAGATCTCCACTTTTCCTCCGCTCCAGTGAATCGGTCGATGGGGAATCATTCGTTCTTTTCATTCTCAAAGAGCCCTCATGAGAATTAGCGAAGCTCAATCCAAGCATTTGGTAGATATGGAGAGAGATGTAAGAGAAGTGAAGTGAAGAAGAATAAGAAAGGGATTTAAAAAGTAGGGATTCTCCTTCACCGACGACGGATAAATGAGTCGGCTGTGAGATTCAGTAAAACTCTGGCTGCCTCTTCAAGTAATAAAGAAGCATTTCTTTGAAAAATGGTGGTTTTAAGAGGCTCTATCGGGAAAAGGATTCTGATTAATGAAGTGAATACTCCATCACAAGTCACGGAAAGTGTTTATTAAAATATTACAAGGCGAGGTTGTAAAGATTCGAGTTAATGGCGTTCGTTAGATTCATTAAAAACTTTATTTTGGAAATTACAGAGAAGTGATAATGCAAGAGTTAAAAAGAAATCAGTCCTAAGATGCTTGAGAGAATGAATTCGTTATTCCGTTTAGCCAATAAAATTACTTTATTTCTTCCTAGTGGATCGTATTCGATAAGATATTGAAGGTGAAATCTTACCATTCTTCCACTTCTTTTGGGCGTACGCATCTTAATTTATGGAGATAAATATTTTTAGAGAAAAAAAAAAACACAGTATTTTATTAAAATATTATATTGCTATTCATTATTAGCATATCAAATAACTTTTTACAATCCAGATCACTTACAAATCAGCATGCAGTCACTATTTAAGACTATATAGTGGAACTTAATTCGACATTATCTGTCACATATTTTTTTATTCACTTTTCTTTCTCCTCTATTCACTTCAGTTCAAAACGGTCAAGCTCTTAAAATTCCAAAGCATAACTCAATCCATAGATGATCAGTTGCGACGTTTGCATTTGATTTTTTTACGTAACGTCTGCAATGAGCGTGCAATATATCGTTGCTATGATCACGGTAAAATTATTTTATGTGTTAATTTTTGAAATTCTAGTGTACGAGTAACCGTGAATCAGTTTGTAAAGTAAATAAAATATTATGCTAACAGCGTTGTTGTCTGTAATTTTATGTTCTGTAACTGTAATCGCAACTCCAGAGCCCGAATACGCTACCTTGTGGTGATTAATAGTGCTAAAGAAAAAAGGTAAAACATTCCATTCCACGTGTTTTCTTTGGGGTAAATTACAGTATTCAGACAGTTTGTGGTATAATGTAATTTCAGAAGAATAGAAAAGAAAGCTTCCCACAAACACGATGAAAAATTACTGTCATTCCCTAAGCGTCAAAGGAAGTTATAAGTTACGACATGCGTTTGTTTTAGCTTTTCCATCCGCCATTACACGGTGACTGCAGTGCCCCCTATAGTTTGTTGGAGTTGCGAATAACAACTGCATTAAAAAATTCTTTCAGTAAGCAATCCTTTTTTCCATAAATTCTGAAAACTAGTGTGTAAATCACTGTAATTAAAAATGGGTTTGTTTATATTTTGTTGCTTTAGAAAATTTAAACTATAGGATTCTACCTCTAACTTACCAAGAGTAGCATCTAGTTAACTGCTGGTTTGAAAAAACGATAGAGCTAGAATATATTACTCTTCGAGATTGTCAGTGCTAAGTGTAATATTTTATGAAATATAGATTTTAAAACCGAGATATTCTTTTATGGTAATTCTGTATTTCTGATTACAGGCAGACACCAACGCTAATAATAGAAATAAATTGTGAAAATATAAAAAATGAGTTTTAAATTTTTTTTTAAAATGAGATTCTAGTTCACCGAAGATGGATAAGTGAGGTGGTTGTGTGATTTAAGAAAACATTAACTGCCTCTTATTTAAAAAAAAAAGTATTTCTTTGAAAAATGGTGGTCTTATAAGAGGTTATATCGGGTAAAGTGTTTAGATTAATGGGGGAAATAATACTCCATCATAAGTCATGGAAAGTGTTTATTAAAATATTACGGATTGAAGATAAAAATACAGATATCTTCGAGCTCACAGCGTTCATTAGGTTAATGACAGTAATAATTAGCTTGCAAATTACGCAGGAGGTCTAATGTAACAAATTTTTTTACTAAAAATTATGAGCGAACTAATTCGTCAAATGGCCCCATTTAAATACCGGAGGACTATGAAGTCTTGCAATAATAAAGAAAATTCAGGAAGAAGAACTACTTCAGATTCAAATAAGACTCTTATTTTTAATATTTCCATTCGTATCTCAAGACTTTTTTGGCATTATTACACTTCGACGTGTGTTCCTCTTGTAGTTCTGGGAAGATTTGGACAATTTTGAATTTCCCGGAAAGCAGTGGTGCAGCCAGAGTTTACCTCTAATGAGATGAAGGAGGATTTACGACTTAAAGTCAATAAAAAATTATCATATTAGACTTAATTATGTGTGTTGATACCAGGGGCTCTCGAGGCATAGTAGCAATTTTCAATATTCCTCTGTCAAACATAAAATAGTCCGACTACCAAATGTTATAAACATTTTGAAATTAGAGCTTAAAAGCTGTTCGCATAGCATTTAAGGCAGCACCTTAAATGCAATTCCCTACTTTTTGAAGGCTATTACCCGAAAATTAAGAAATATGTATTAACAGTCCCCCCCCCCCAGAAAAAAAATCAAGAAACTATTTTAATTAATTTTATTTATTCAAACAAAGAAAATACCTGTTTTTTAGAAATTAATTATTAAATCAAAAAGCAGTGTTAATGAGCCAATTACATCAACTGTCTTGTTTAGTTCTCACAATTAATTGAATAATTATTATTATTTCGGTCAATGTACATACTAAGTCGAGCTCTAAGCCTTTTCTCGTGAATCACTCATTTTCACCGATTAGGTAGTTCAATTTTATACACATGTTTTTCAATAATTTTGCTTTCTGACCGAACAATAACTCAATCTCTGTAATTATGTTCACCCCTCGGAATTTTCACTTTACCCCTTTGGGGGTAACTACCATATGATTGGGAACCTCTGATTTAATGATATTGAAATTACGATCTTAAAACTCAACTAAAATATCGAGCAAGACAAATTTATTATAAAACCGTCTGTTAGAAGAAGTGAGTTTATTCCTATGATTTTCTATAAGTAGTTAAAAATCTTTCTGGATCAGACGCAAAATAATTGGATCACAAGGGACAAAAAGTATTGAAATCGGAGCTTGAAAGCTGCTTTCCAGCATAAAAATACACGAAAATATCAATTTTGATAAAACTGATCATCAAGCTATCAGTTAGAAGAAAAACGTCTGTCCCTACAATTATTACCAGTAGTCAACGGATGTTATTTATTTTTTTCATCAACAAATGAACCTTCCAAGAAAATGTGGTAGGGCAATTTTAAAAGTTATTTTAGATTTTGGTAAAATATTTTAAAGTTTTTCAAAGTAAATAAACTAAAAACTGAAGGAGGGGAGGACCTTCACTTGCTTATCACAACCCAGTGGCTAACTATAACGAGTCAAATGTTTGTTCAAGTGTCACAAACATCTTCAAAATATTTTTCCCTCTCAACTCAATTAAATAATTAAACGCAACTAGAACAAGAAAGGTAAATGTTTGCGACAGCTAGGGATCCAATCAAAGGCAAAAATAGTCTTCACCATTTGCTATCCTTGGTTGAAAAGACTCAGGTTCGATTAAGTAAATACTAGCTTTCCATTAAAACGCTTATGCCTGAAATACAGTGAATCGATAATTAGAGTCTACTAATATTTACTTCCATTAAAGTTTAGCTTTCATATAACTATTCAGATTGACTTTCCCGCTTAAACCAACAACAATGGAGGGCTATTTTTTAGTAGCCACATTTTACTTCATTCTTTGGAAACGCGTAACTGAGAAGTAACGTAGCAAACGATAAAAATATCATTTAGGGTAACGTTTTGCTTTAATATACCCAATGAATAACAAAACTTAACATTAAGATTAATTATCTGTTTGTTTATCTGTAGAAAACATCATAAAACTCAAAACTTTCAATAAAGAACATACACATAAATACACTAATCTGAGTACACCACAGTACACCTGAAAACACTGTTGATCCATTGTGAGGCCAGAGGGAGACAATTAAAAGACCACATTTCTCGTAGAGGTGGTTTTGAGAATAATTCATTCATAAAACATCAGTAAGTGAGCTTTCCTTCAGTAACTGTTTGTCATTGACAACGATAATATTTGAGTGGTTTGTCAATATTTATGAATACCATAAAATAAACAGTATTTTTTATTCCCACAATATCAACATAAATTAATTTTATTACTGTTTTTGCATGTTTAATGATGTTGAAAGTTGCCTTAAAACCAATTTCAACTTAACTGTCTTTAACCAAATGTAGAAATACAATTCGTGACAAATCCTCAATTGGTAATTAGACATGAAGCGCCGTCCAGAATTAAACAAGCCTACTTTCCTACGTACCATTGTAGATATTGGAACCCGAATGAAAACTCTCAAAGATAACACAAAACAGGATATTCGAGACAAAGGAGAAAACTTTTTAGTATAAAAAATTTTAATATTTTAAATCACGTGACTATTTCCGTATTGTTTTTTAAATGTTGAAGTTGTAATTCGGTAGCTTCAAAAATGGCTTCCTACGACTCGAGCAATTGTTTTATTCAGTAATATATTTGAAGTACAATTTTAACTGAAATTCAAGTAAAAACAAATAATGATGATGATGATGATGATGACAATGATGATGATGATAATAATAATAATAACAACAATAATAATAAAAAAATTCGATCATATTCTTTACCTTTACAACCCAAAAGGTTTTTAAAATTTTGTTTAGAAAATAGAGCGGGCAACATAACTATACTGCTGTGGGCAAGTAAACGGCAGTACCTGCAGAAATGAGTTTTCAAGATACTTGAAGAAACGTGTTTTGGGTACAACAGGGAAAGGTTGAAATTAAATGTTTCTTTTTTTTTTCAGCGGAAACCAAAAAAAAGTAAGCGTGTGCAATAAAGCTAATGTACTATAGATGACAAAAATGCAAATAATATCAATAATAATAATAATAATAATAATAATAATAATAATAATAATAATAATAATAATAATAATAATAATAATAATAATAATAGTAATACTTAAATAAATAAACTTTAAAAAAAATAGTTACTGTCTGACCACGGATTGTATGGAATGACAAACATCCGTTTTACAGCTGGAAATGGATGAATCTATTGTTTTTTTACCGATGTCAGCTTTTGCAGAAGCAGAGACTCATTCAAATGAGCGAAATACGCGCATCAAATTTTTACTTTTCCCCCTTATTCACATACCGATTCGTCTTATCTGGACATTTGAAAATTCCATGCAATCCGTGGTTAGACAGTACTGCCCCATGGCGCCTATGGTGTTCAAGTTTTTTTCAATTCTGCAAACAAAAGTTTTACGAAGTTTTGCCTGTCGGTTTAAATTCATTTTGGGACGTAAATAATTGAACTACTTTTTTTTTCTCTGCTATTAATATTTACTGTTAATATTGACAGATTTACTAGTATTTTTATTACGTTTTCTATATTACTCTATGATTAATAATTAGAAAGGAAGCCTTGGATATTTTCTGCATTTTTTGTTTCAATAACTGTTTTAAATGTTGAAAATGATGTACAAAAATAGGAAGATAAAAATCGTCAGTAAATATTTTTTAAAAAAAGGTCAAGACGTATGAAAAAATCTGATGAGTCAAGAAATTTATTCCTGAACAAATGTTTTTTTTTTCCTCTTGTTTAAAAGCTAAGAAATTTTCTACCGAAAAAAGAGTTACTTTTTTTTAACTTTTAAAATATTAATGGCAAAACTTCCCCTTTTCTCTGCCGCATTGCTGCAAAATATACCTGAAAATTTTCAAAAACTTGTTATACTCCCAGGTTTTTACCAACTTTAGTATAAGTTTAGCATTTTTTGCCTGGTACACACAATACTAATATACATATTAGAGTCATATGTGTCGCCAATATTTTAGTCATTTGTAATTAATAAGACGTATTGAATTAGTTGTTGTAGAAGAAATTCAAAGTAAGAAAATATTTGATTAAATAAATGGGCTGCAAAATATAATTTACTTAAAAAATTGCTTAAGTTGACTTCGCTGAACCATAGAAACATTCATTTGCAAAAAGGACACAAAAGCACAAATCAATCTTTGCTTCTTACTTTCTGAGTCCAAATCACCACATGTAAACAAAAACAGCAGGAACAGGATACATGTTTCATTATTTGACGTGATTTTCTTTGTTTGCGATTGCGCATTGAAGAAGCAAAGAAGATGTCTGGACGCCTTAGGAAGAGAATGTAACCTTCATCCTATCACCATCTATTTGGATGTCACAGCGGACGAATGGCGTTGTTTGCGTAAGAAAGTGGAAAAGTCATAGGTTCTATGAAAATATCTCAAAACCACAGGAAGTAAATGAAATGTGCCCACATTCTTGTCATCTTTGACTGAAGAGTAATAGGTAGCAGACTTTGAGCCGTCTGACATTATTTTTATTTTTCTAACCCCGAATTCGGTTGTATCTGCGAGAAAGATATTTATTTTATATTCATTATTTGCCCATTTTTTTCTTTTGTTATTGGCAGTACGAGTACTACCATATTTCCCCGCATTATCCATTTCTTCTTTCAATTTAAGTGCAGAAAGGGCATAAGTCCGGGACTTGTGCCCTTTCTGCCCTAAACGAAAAACGTGATCCCTAAATAAAGTGAGTTGTTGTACAAGGATTGATCTCCCTGCTACACTAGTCGATGTTTCTTTATACAAATATGGTAAAATTCAACAGCTAACTCAATTTTGAAAAAAAAAAATGTGACTTACGCCCTTTTTGAAACAATCGATTCAATTGTCTTATGGATATGCGCTATGCGAGTAACAGACGTCCAGGCATTCAGAGACACAGACATTCAGTGACACTGACATCCAGTGACACTGACATCCAGAGACACAAATATCCAGTGACACAGACATCCAGTGACACTGACATCCAGAGACAAAGACATACAGTGACACTGACATCCAGTGACACTGACATCCAGAGACAAAGACATACAGTGACACTGACATCCAGAGACACTAACATCCAGTAACACTGACATCCAGTGACACTGACATCCAGTGACACTGACATCCAGAGACGCAGACATCCAGTGACACAGACATCCAGTGACACTGACATCCAGAGACAAAGACATCCAATGACACTGACATCCAGAGACAAAGACATACAGTGACACTGACATCCAGAGACACAGACATCCAGAGATACAGAAATTCAAAGACACAGATATGCAGAGACACAGACTTTCAGTTTTATTATTAGAGTAAAGAAGGTAGATAAATTGCTCTTCACAATTAACAACAAAACCAATCTAACTAATTAAGTAATTAAAAACACTTCCTTTCTTAAACTCATAAGTAAAAGTCATATATTTTTTTAAAGCTAAAGCATTATCCTTTTTTGCTCAATTCAGAACTCAGCTTAATACAATGAATCAAATACTCGTCTTAAACCCCAATAGCTGAATAAACTATAAAACTTCATCTCGTAACCACTCTTTCACGCTAAATTGCGTCATAATGGCCAGTAAAAGTTACACTACACTCCATTTCATTGTTCTTCATTCATAGTTTTATACCAATCGAAGAAAATATGGATAAGCGTAAAAGTTAGTAAGCTGTACTTCTATAGTGTGTCCCTATAAGACATATTCGATTGTTTGTTAGACGAAAGCGTAATAAAAACTCCATAAAATTTCCGGTGTGGATTAAGGAAGGCCGTAAAAGGCTGCAAGTAAAGTTTTTGTTCCATAAAACATACGTGGTTTAACGGTTATTATAACAACCTCAAAATATTTTATGGTTCTGTATCTAGTTGAAGCGTAGATATAATAAAATACAAAGGAGTAAACTTTTTTAAACCTTTCTGAAGCATCTGTATTACTCTCCAGAAGAATTTTATAAAAAATGTAAATAAAAATATGCTGAGTTTCATTTTTTAACATTGGTAATAAATAGACCCTTAAAAATCTACGATTTTCATTTAAAATCGTCCTTAATGACAACGTTAATTTATTTTAGTTAAGTAGTGAAAAAAAAGAGATTTTTATGTATAGGGGAAGAGTGAATACAGTGAGCTACTAAAATTCAATCACCTCCCTTATAATTAAAAAACACAAAATTCAGTTTCTTTTAAATTCCATATGTGACACTTTAACAGTTACTATAAAAGTAGATCTTGAATAAACTACGTATTCATACCTACGAAAAAAAAATGTAAACGAAATGTTATTTCGTCTCACCCAATAAATGGTGAACATATTTTTCTGATGAACATATTTTTCTAATTAGTGAAATTTAAAAGAATCTAAATTTATGTAAATATGAATGAATGTTGCAGTTTTGTTTTGGTATGAGCTATTAATTTTGGCAAGGTAAATTTCATGCCGTCCTGACCCACAGTAGTAACATCTACCGCGCATTTGTTGGGACAGATTTAGAATGATTCGGATAATTCCGGAGAAGTAAATTAGCTTAAAGTGTCATCTTGTAATGTAACATTTGATAACGATAGAGTGCTTTGTCTAACACTAGTGCAAAAGCTTCTTTCTTGTCGATTCAGAAAATCTCTAAAATAACTTATCTGGACTTTTTCTGGACGTGTTGAAATTTTTTAATGTGGCACTTTGCACGTCACATTAGCAAGTACAAATTCACTTGAAGAAAAATAATTTTAAAACGTTACTTAGCAAATCAAGGATTAAAAACCATTTTCCAATAAAGTTGCTGAAAAACACAAATGAATATTCTGAATGGTAAAATAATCCTAAATTCGAATTAAAGTTTCAACCATCAATTATTTTATAATGCGAAAATAAATAAATAAATAAATTTGTTTTATTTCATCTTTCTACGAACATCTGTCCAACAATTAAAAGATCATCACGTTAGTGATATCACTATCGATATTTGTTTTAAATGCAATGTTTATAAATGCTAGAGGATTTTCTCGAAAAAATGCAAAGAAATTGAATCATTTTTTATCAAAAAATCCTCACTTTATTCGCATGTTTGCATACTAAAAAAAAAATGCGTACAATTTTAACTAAAAGGCACAGTTTAACGAAAGGGTATAACGCTAGTATTTAACAACATAGAGTGTACGAAGAAAATAATCCTTTCTTAAATTAATTGAAAAACTAGCATAATTCGCAGAAATTTAACAACGAAAACATTTACGTGCAATGTGAGAATACACAGATTTTCCTTAATTACATTAAGTAATTAAATTCTGTATTGTTTAAAATAGTTTTTTGTTACACAGCTTTAACGACGCTTCTAATAATTAGAATTTTTTCTTCAAACAAAACTTAGCACTCTAAAAGTGTTCTTCATTTTTTTCCCTTAAGATGGTGAATTATTGTGAGCAAAACGTAAAAATATATTTAAACTAGCTGAACAAACCGATTTGACAACAGTTAGTTGTTGTATACTAGTTATGATTAACGTATTTCCTGACAGAAAACGTTTGTAACAATTAAAATATAAAAATTAACGATAAAAAGTATGTTCTAAATAGATTAGTATCAAAATGAAATGTGATTTACTCAAAATAAAGAAGAGCTGAATAACAAAAGATATCATAAATTAAAGCTTAAATGAAACCGAAATTACTTTTAGAGGGAAAACCTAAACTTAACTTTATAATACCTAGTTTGATAACCCAATTATTTTTCTCCTCTTCTGGTGCTTTAAAACTCCGTGATTGGTTTTCCAAAAAAAAATTGTGCTTCATTTATGTCAGGAAACGAATCGGATGAACTAATCTTTTCTTGTTGGAAATTATAAAAAAAAGTCAGTAAAACATAATTTTACTTCAGTAATGCAGTGAAAAATATTTTTTACTGTATGTGACAAGAAACATAGTTACTAAAAGTAAAAAATATATTTATTAAAGACAGAAAATAATGTTAAAGAAATTTTTCCACAATCGAGTCACCGATTTCATCGTCATCAGTCATTAGTTTTGTTCTCTTCCAAATGTGTAATAACAAGTTCGTTCAAAACTAATCGAGCCCACTTTCCAGAATGCCAGTATCGACATTCAAACATCCGATAAATATACTCTCCTTTAGCTAAAACTAAAATATGTCAAACAGAATTTTTTAACATTTTAAGCTGATTTCTAAAAATAAGATATGCCTATTTCATCTGATGAAATAGAGACAGAAAAATTAAGTAAAGGAACAAATAAAGCAGCAGCACCTTTTAAACAGTGCAACTAGTTTTCTTTTCCTAAAAATCCCCCCCCCCCCTCCCCCTTTCAAGAAAACATCTTTAATTGAGATAAATAAATATCTTTGCGCTGAAAAGTAAAGTAAGAAATAACAACGTCAAAAAGCACAAATTGCAGATTACTGCAGACAATTAAACCGATAAATAATCTCTCAACCTGCTAATACTGAAAATTATGTCAAACAGTTTTTTAGCAGTTTAAGCTGATTTCTAAAAATAATCTTTAATTGTTCAAAAAAAAAGCACATCAAAATAAGTACATAATAAGTAAGGGGGCTAAAATTTTATTTATTCCTTTTTTGCCAAAAACAAAAATAAATAAATAAATATGCACATACTTGAAAATAAAATACATAAATAACTAATGGAAATTAATCTTGAATAAATAATTTCCCTCAAAGTAAAAATCGTCTGTACATTTCTTTCTTTTTGTTAAAAATAAACACTCTGAGTTGTTTTTCACTTCCCGTTGTCAAAACTAAAATTAAATTAATTAAAAATTTTAGAAAAATTATCGCGACAATTATTATGTCATAGTAAAAACCAGAGCTGCGGATTTGGGGTGGAACTGATTCTACTGTAGTCGAAGCCGGAATCTGGAGTCGAAGGCTTTAAAATCCCAAGAATCGGAGTCGATCATTTCACCTTCGAGTCTTCATTTCTACCTAAGGCTGTGCAGTAGGGTGGAGTGAAGAAAACGAAATTGAGAAATACGTTTAGCCTGTATGTGGAAAAGTTGCCTCTTACCAAGCCTATTTATCATACAAAATTTTAGCAAAATCAAACAATATCTTTAGCTGCCCATTTGAGGCTCAATTTTAAGTATTTAGCCTCATTTTTCACCAAACGCGCGAAAATGAGCTGATAAAATATAATTATCTCCCATTTGAATCTACGATGATGGTTGAAATAAAACTCTGGAGAATTAAATGCTTAATGTATAGTTAGTTGAATGACCTAGAGATAATTGCGAAATGGCCTTCAAATGTGCATCAAGAGCGCACATCGCATATTCTGTCTCAGCTCTGGTTTGTCCTTTCGTTACGTTCACGATTTCAACTGGATTCTTTGTTCTAGTTTGTTGTTTTTCTTATTTAAAATGTTCCATTTAGTTTAAATTACATATATATATTAATAACTTCAAATGTAAATGAAGAGGCTGTTTTTACATATAAACAGTTTGAAAAAAAAAATTACAAGTTAAGATTTTTCTTCACCAAAGTAAATGAGATAAGCGTCAGTGTTTATAAGCGCAGCTGAATTCCCTTTTTCCCCCTTTAGAGCTCCTGAGGACTCAGGTCTCTCACGCGTTTTCTATTGTTGGCCAGATTCGACTAATATAATGTTTTCTTGACGTTGCTCTGTTCTATTCTATACGTTATTCTATTACACTGTAGAAGTATTCACTTCCTATAATACACGATGAATTAGGTCTAATATAATAGAGTATACTCTAATAACATATTCTGTTGAAACTTTCACGTTCTCTGATTGGCAGTTTCTTGAAATATATCTCCAAAAAGTTCTATAAGCTGTCGTTAACCTTCTGGAATGACTGTAATCTTAACTGTGAATTATTACTTCAAATGTAAATGAAGACATTTTTTTTACATCTAAAGAACTTGAAAGGGGAAAAAAACGATTTCGGTATTCGTTTCCCAATTATTATTTTTTAAATTAAATATCTGAAATATTTCTTCTTTTTATTGCTTATAAGATTAATTACTAACATTTGTGCCCTACTAAGTGCCTTATTCCTGACCGATTTGGTGTTTTTTATTGACATCCAAGCAGTTTCAGATATTGTTTGTATCCACGACCGTATGTTCGTACATGAGTGTGTGGGGGGGGGTTCAATTTTCAGCATGAATCCCTCTCCCTAATGTGGTAGTCTGTATCTGTCCCTGTCCGATAGATCAGCCTCAATTGTTATAAATGCTGCTTTAAAAGATACGGGAATGTTCTTTAAAAGATATGGACCAAAGAAGATTAAGCCAACGTAGTCGATCATAGCAAAACAGAAGGTAAAGAAAAAAAAACCATTGACTTGAAAAGAAAAATGAAGAATAACCCTCTTCAGCAGAATATAATGTACTTTGACAGTCGAAGAGGCAATACTTTGATTCAAATTAGGAACTGAAAAAATAAAGCTAGGAAAACAACGTAAGACCAAGTTGATTTATTCTTATAACCTGGATCAAAGTATGATGTACTTGACCCTCCTGTGTTTGGTAGCCCTCATAAGATTGAGATAAACATACCAGCATTTTTAAAGAAAAATATTGATGTTTCTAAGTTACGCTTTATGGATTAAGTGCAAACAGTGATCAGTACGTGTTTTTTGAAAATGGAGTTATAAGGAAAATTGAGATTTACATTGGACGTTCACTGCAGTGATTTATTTGTTAGTTACATACAAATGAATTACCATTGCGCCAAATACTATAACATTAGGGGGGAAACAGCTGGGCCAAAGGGATATTGTACAGAAATTGGGGACAAACTAGAGTAATGAGAAAAGATGGCTGTGGTAAACTTTGTACAGATCAATGATATGTCTACGAAATATGGAATATAATTTCAAATGGAAAGATTTCAATCAGTTTTAAGAAAGAATACATTCATTGCGGAAAGTTAACGACAGCTAATAAATCTTTTCGGTTATATATTTCAAGAAAATGCCCATCAGAGAACGTGAAACTTTTAACGGAATATGTTATTAGAGTATACTCTATTATGTTAAACCTAAATCATCACGTATTATTGAAAGTGAATACTTTTACAAGGTAATAAACTAACTTATAGTCATGTCAAGAAAACAAGATAACTATGGGTAAGAATTCAATAGCGGTGAACGCAATAAAAGGACAAACCAGAGCTGAGACAGCATATGCGATGTGCGCTGTTGATGCACATTTGAAAGCCATTTCGCAATCACCCCTACGTCATTCAACTATGCATTAAGCATTTAGTTCTCCAGGGTTTTATTTCAACCATTCGTAGATTCAAATGGTAGATACTTATATTTTAACAGCTCATTTTCGCGCGTTTGGTGAAAAATTAGGCTAAATACTTAAAATTGAGCCTCAAATGGGCAGCTAAAGGTATTGTTTGATTTTGCTAAAATTTTGTATGATAAATAGGTTTGTCAAGAGACAACTTTTCCACATACAGGATAAACGTATTTCTCAATTTCGTTTTTTTCACTCCACCCTACTGTGCAGTCAGAATCGAATTCGGGCTTATTTTGGGGGTGGCGTAGTCAGATTTGAAGTTGAAGACCCTAAAAATCTAAGAGGTCGGAGCCGTTCATTTTTCCTTCGAAACGGCATATTTGCCAAGACTGTGGAGTCGGAGTCAGGCTCATTTTGGATTAAAGAAGCCAGATTCGGAGTTGAAGGCCCTAACATTATGCGAGTCGAACTCGGGAGTTAGTCATTTTCTCATCAACTCCGAAGACCGGGAAAACTTTTTTGCTTTTTATTAATTTCATTTTAATTCAGTCACATTTATCTCTGACTTGCATCAATGTGAGTCCACGAATTATTCTATTTTAATATCTATTGATAACATCTCTACCATTCCTTGAAACCAAAATTCAGAATATAATAGAGAACAGAACAATTTTTAAATGGAAAAATATATTTTCGTGAAGTTGTTAATGAGTTAAAATCATCGTTGAACGGTTTTTGAACCCAAACTCCGTTAACTGATTCCCAGAAAGCACACGTAACATTTAAACGTCTAAAAAACGTTTGAAAATGGTTGCATATTATAAAAACCATTTTTCAACGCTTATAAAACGAAGTGTCTTACCTGGGTTGCAATGCAACGCTTTCTAGCGTTAGCAATTTTTCAGAATGCACAACAGTAAACTTTTGCTTTTTTGCTAAGTGCATGTGCACAAATGTAGAGGGATCAATTAGAGAGCAATAGAACTTTAAAACTATAAATTTTTGACAACCCAATGTAAAGACAAGCATGGAAGACGCATTTACAGAATTGCCAACTGCTCCGCATTTTGCGGAGGTGTGGCGAAACTCCGCAGCTCCGCAAAGAAGTTCTTTTGCTCCGCATTTCCCGCCCAACGCTTTCAAGCTTAAATTTTGTTATTTTATCATAACAAATATGTAAATATGGGAAATTACAGATGCTTATTGTCAATGCTTATACTTAAGATTGAAATAGTGTTTAAAGTTATTTTATTAATTTAAAAATAATAATTTTTTACTAGGGTTTAAAATAATTATTAAAGCTCTAAAAATATTTGAGGTAAGTGGTTGTAATTATTTTAATTGATTTTTATACAAAATTTGGAACTGATCCGCAAAATTTTAAATTTCTTCTCAAAGTCAGCACAAATGTTCCTCAAATTGTGTTGGCAACCCCGCATTTAGGAAAGTACTTTGCACTAACAAGGAGAGCTTACGGTTTTGGAAATTCAGCAGATTAGTAGTAACCCTTGAGAGTATCCACACAGTAAAGTAATTAAGCGCACTAGCCAGAACAAGTAATAAAGCGCACTAGCCAGAACATTACGAGAAAACAGCCTTTACAATTTTACACGCAGCTTATATATACTTGTAGAGATTTCTCGCCAGAAGCAGCTAGGTGACTGTGCTGTCAGCATAGTGGATTCCCGTGAAATCCATCCCGGGTTTGATACCTCTCAAAGTAGTTTTTTTTTTTTTTTTTTTTTTTTTTTTTTTTTGTATAAATTTATAAAGCGTCTTGAAGATAATTTAAATTGAAGAAAATACTTTATTTTTAAATACGTAATCTATTTTAATAGAGAAAATACAGATAAATTCAATCGATTATAAATTATAGTTTGAATTATCACAGCAACAAAATTAGGGTAGGACTTGTTAATTTATGTATAAAATTCAACGATATAGTTTTTATTTATCAATTATGTGTTTATATACATACACCAGAATGATAATTATCATAAGAACATGGAAAACAAAAACTGTTTTGACATCCTGCACAATGTATAAAGGAAGATTGTTTATAGGAGCAATCTTTCTGCAAAAGATTCGCAGGAAAACATACTTCATTAATGTTCATGAAAATTTCTCTTTTGTCCGAAAGTTTGGAAGTATACCAAGCATACCGAATGATTTTAATAAAAATTGGCGGCGAGACAGTTGAGGATGGACTGCTGTTGTATTTTTATGCAGTCTTTCCGGGTATTTATTTTTCTATTATTTTCAACGAGATACGCATAATTTTGTATACGCTACATTAGATTCCTTATCTCTCTATAAAAATATACGTCGCAAGGGTGAACAAGTGAGGTACATTTTGGTGGAAAAAAAATCTTCAAGAGGTATCGAACGCAGGATGGATTGCACGGGAATCCAGTACGCTGACCACATAGCCATCGAGCTGCTGCTGGCTGAAATCTCTACTAGTATATAAGCTGCGCGTAAAACTTTAGAGGCTGTTTTCTCGGAATGTTCTGGCTAGTGCGGTTTAATGCTTTACTGTGTGAATAAGGGGGTACTACTAATCTGCTGAGTTTCTTCCCGATCTGAATTTCCGAGACCATAAGATCTTCTTGTAAATGCAATAATACACTGATAGAGCTAAAATATGTATCACTTTTCACGAGTATTTTTGTACTTAAATAATTAGGTGATTATAGTGGTTAAGTCGTTATGGATAATATCAGTAATTAGTTAATACTTTATTGTATTATAAATCAACATTTTTATGCACAGTTAATTACTATCCTCTCCAGAAGAAATAATCCTAGAAATTCATGATTTCAGAAAGAAAAGAATTTACTTTTAAAATTTAAAAATAGGTTTCTTAATAAATACGATAAAAAAATTCAAACTAACAATACATTTCAAAATTAAAAATTAGCAATCACAATTTCGTTTATATTTTGTGTTCAGCCAATGAGTTCGTTACTAACGATTTAAACCCTGTTTGAACCTTAATTTTAAAAAAAATTTTGTTTTTAAACACACAAGCTTAAACTTCAATTGCTATGTAATACTGTACCAGGTACAGCAGTTTTTAACTTTAAAAAAAAATGTTTGCTACTTTCAATTCATTACAACACGGCGTAAATTCTAATTATAAAATAAATTGCATGAATTGTGCTGTATTAAGCATGTTTTTTATAACATGAATGAGAAGAAAAACTTCGCGAAAACACTGTAGTCAGCATTTATAAACGTGAAACAAATGAAATATAAGATATAAAGAGCAGGAAATATAGATCTTAAAATAATAATATATTTCGTGACTGGTTAGAATTTATCAATCATTTTATTTTATGTTATTTTAATATTGTACTGCATTGTAACACATGTATGTTGGCTTAATATTGAAGGTTATACTACGTATTACTATGATTTAACATTGTAATACGTATTTTAACACAGTATTTTGTTTTTTATTTTATTTTTTTTTTTTTATTTATTTTTTTTTTTTTTTTTTTTGTTTATCTAATAAACAATGTTTTTTTTTTTTAATCAGCAAATGAATTACAAGTTTTTTTCTTTTCTAACCAATAGAAATGTTTAAACCGTAAAATTTCTAAGCCAGAGAGCCAGATAATAAACCAAAAAACTTCCTCTCAGCAGTATTTTATTCAACTCAACTCGGCACTTCTCACTCCTATCATATTGCATCCGCAGGATACTAATTAATCAGAATATTATTAGAAAACTTTTTATAGAAAACTTTCTGGATTTCTTTCGGAAAATTCAAAAAAAAAAAGAAGGCTTCGACATTCTTTTCGTCTTACTGCAGATTTTTTTTCCCAAGACCCGTTCTTTGAACAGGTTTCATATTCCAAGTGAATCCTGACTAATTAAATAAATCAGAAAAAATATAAAAATCAAACCTTTATTAAAAGTTCTTCTCCGAAAAACTAATAAGTTGTGTACATTCTTATCCGTTTTTTTTTCTTTTTTTTTTCCATAAGTAAAAAAAATAAAAATGTCTTTAGTTATTGGTTATACAAATCAAACCTGAATATGAAAAGTTGACACAGGACATTTAGCAGAGTTTTGATCACCTTATTCGCTACTAGTTTCTCCTTCATTGTAAAAAAAAAAAAACGCCAGTTTAGTAGAAAATCTTTAGAAACGAGGAATTTCATAAACTTTTCTAATAAAAATACAGTTTCTTCTTCAGTAACGTTGCTGAAGAAAAAGCTGCACTTTGAAAAAGAAGTTGAATTGTTGTTAGAAAATGTAATGGAATCTCACTTCTTCATAGAGCGCGTGTGTAGAGCCCTGTAATTACTCTCTGATGATTTAAAGTTCTTATGTACTAGTTCTAACAGATTCTGATTGAAGATGACTATCTAGTCATATTTTAATTACTACAAATAGCTATGGTAGTTAAAATGGTGACAACAATTCAAAATTTACAATTTTTACTTAGAAGTACATTGGTATTTTGTGATAACGATGTGATTTAATTATTTCAGCTCTTGATGCAGTTTTATAGAAAAGTGTTCACTTATCACTTTTTTTCTTTCTTCACAGATTGAGCTGATGTTTAAATAATGATTAATAATCAGAAAGGTGCACAAATAAGGTCATGTAGACCAATAGAACCATTTCCCTTTTTAATGAAAAATTAATAATTCGCTAGATCTTTTTACCGTTAATTGAGAATACTGCGTAGTCAACAAGCAGTTTGTTACTAACAGGTATTGACGTAGCAAAAGATGTTGCAGAAGGATGTTTTCTAATTCGGCGATTCTCAAACGGTTGTGACACCGGTCCCCCAAAAAATTTAACCGGTCGTCAGATCTTTGCTCTTTCACGGTAAAAAAAAAATGAGAAGGAACATAAAATACAATAATAACGATAGTATTATCCTTTACTACATCTTATACGGGCGAGTTTTGATTAACGTTCACACTTTTCCATGATTATTCAGCAATATTTATCACTTATGCATAATTATTACAATAACTACTTATCTTACTTGAAATATACCGCCAGCTCAGTCAATTCCAGCCGAGGACTGCAGTTTCATGCTTTTTAGCACTCATCAGCCCGGCTTAGGAAGTGGCTGAGCGGGAGGTAGAAAACCTCTTAAGGAAGCCAAGAATGCTTAACAAACTGGTAGCTAATATAGAATAAGTACTGACCACATGAGTGACCGAAGCAATGATTCGGTTTAGCTCGAAGATTGATAGCAAGGCGTGGTATGTTCAGTAAGTTACCGCCCAATAAAGAGCAAAACTGCATTCCTCGGCTGGAATTAACTGAGTTGGTGGTGTATTTCAAGTATTACTGCCTTAGCCCTGGCTATAGGGCGGTAACTTACTGAACTACTTATCTTATTCTTAACATTTAGATATTTTTTAATAGTTGTTTAACACCAAGTAAAATTTAATTTCCCTATTTATCAATTTATTACTTATCAATATTATTATTTTGTAAAAAGAAAAATCCTCAGCCGTTCGCAAAATTTTTTCACAAGTATTTAACGGTTTTCGAGTCGATTTTTTTTTTCTGTTTTTTTTTTTTTTTTGGAAAAAGAAAAGGAAAAAAGGGGGGGGGGGGGATTTCACCGATTCGGAAAAAAAATCTCATGTTATATTCGGGCGGCAGTTGTTTTTGTATAGCCGTTGGGTTGCAAGTACCGTATTTGCTGACAAAATCAAGATGACAGCGTGGTTACGGTAAATCTTTAACAACGTCTTCAACGAATTCCATCCTGTACGTCTTACATTCATGAGAAAAAATGATCTAAAAATGTATTACAACGTACAACTTTCAACTATTCCGATTTAAGGATGAATAAAAGCGAAATAGATTTCTTAGTCTCTCCTTGTGGAACTGAGTTAGAATGCAAATTTTACAAAGAAATTACTCTGTTAGAAGACATATCCTTCATAGCACGCTTTATCGCTTTTTATTATATTAAAACTTCACACATCAAATGAGAAAAAACAACAAAGTAAGAAGCTTCTCCTACGGCGCGAGAAAAAATTTCTCCAAAGCGTATATAAACAATTTTGAAATATGACTCTTATAATGTTAGTTTAAACTCATAAAAATGTCTATAGGTTTAACTAATCCTAAAATTGTCAGCTAAAATATTAACTATTTCATTCCATTTCAACAACGAAAAGTATTTTTTGTGGTAATTAATCATTCGCATTTAAATTTCAATTGTTGAAAAATAAATACTATAACCTCTTGTGCACTCCTATACAAAAATTTAACTTTTGACAAATGAGAAACATCGAAATTCTTGTATTATCTAAAAGTCATTAAGCAGCATAAAATCAAAGAAATACTCGTAAAAAACAGAACTTGCATTGATATTGGAAGCTTGAAGCCATATGAGTCATTGAGAAGCAAAGGGATGTAAGTGGCAAAATTAAATATTTAGAGATAACCAGTACAAATGGTAGATGAACCTCTCCTCTGTCTTGGGGCAAGATATAGTACTAGTAGCCCTGGTAGTTGCTGATGTACAGCATGATTTACAAAACAAATCAATGGACGCCTACCTAGGAAGTTATCTTTATACGCGTTTTTCTCAAAACTTGAAAATGTCCACTTACATCCCTTTGCTTCTCACTGCCTCAAATATAAGATATTTGGAAGGAGATAAATGAGAAAGACTGGCGGTAGAGCTGCGTTGTTTATTCGATTGAAAAGTTAATGTTCTTAATGACTGATTCACTTCAGAAAACGAGCATAGAATAATTTGATATATAGTTGCCCTGAGATGCGTAGATCACTTATCATTGAATGACCTCGTTTTATTGGAGAAATTTTTGGTTGAATTTTCTTGAGCGTAGTTCACACATAATTGGTTTATTAATGTAATAACTAGGGTTAAGGGGGGATGACAAACTCCGATGCAGCTCCGACTCCGACTCCTAGAAATTTAGAGCCTTCTACTCCGACTCAGACTCTTTTTCCCTAAAATCTGTCCGACTTCAACTCCGCAGCTCTGATAATAACAATGAAAAAAAAAAGGAATGAACTAAAATTCATAAATACAATCGTCTCTTGCATTTATTTTTGTCAAATATAAATAATTCTCAATTTTTCCTCTATCCTTTTCACTTCCGCTTCTTTTCTTTCCTTTTTACTACCTTTTACATAGTAAAGGAAGTATTGAATTCGTGAAAAAAAATCACTCAAATATCTGCTTAACTTTCCATTTGCCAAATGAATATTGAGTTGTTATTTCGGCCCGACCGTAAGTGCATATGTACATAAGAACGTCCGAAATATCCATTTTGAATATCCGACAGCAAATTAAAACGAGTTTTCTCGTGACGTCTGTATGTGCGTATGTGCGTGCGTAGGGGAGAACGGGGCTATAAGTAGCGCTTTTCAAGCAAGCTCAAAATTTGTTATGAAAATGTAGTTCTAGGATTATTATTCTGAGATTAAAATATAGTAATATGTATTTCTATGATGTAACAACTGTTTTTTGTGCAGTATTTCGCAAGATTTTTTTATAATTAATTTTATCGTACCAAAAGTCGAGAAGAAACAACTTGCCCCATCTTGGAGCTAGTTGTTCCGCGGGTGGAGCATGTTGTCCCGATATTAGCACGACGATGTTTAACTATGATGGTTTTGAGATGAACATCGTTTCGAGACAATTAATTTGTTAAAGGTATAATTTGTCATAAAAAAAAAATAATTTTGTTTAAAAACAAGTATTTATTTAAAGGCTAATAAGCAATACTGTTCGAATAATCACATTTTTTTAAATTAAAAACAAACTAAACTTATTTTACATTTTAGCATTGACAATTTGTATTTAAAGTCTCAATGATTGCCCTTTAAGTACAAATACAAATATTAAGGCACAGTTAATAAGTATAGTAACAGTATAATATATTAACATAGTAAAATGTAGTAAAAACAGAAGGATTTAGAAAAATTAAGTAAAATATTTAACAGCTTTTGTATTAAATAAGCTATGATAACTAGTTCAGTCTGCAATCATAACAGAAATCCATTTTTGACTATAACTGTTACGATTCTTTGCAGACGATCCATAAAAGAGGTTAGTGCAATCGATAGCAATGAACTCCCACTTACTCGTAGGGGGATATTGTTATTGTGGAAGAGATTTTACGTGAGATTTCGATTCCTCTGTAGGTGACAATCTTCCCGATTTTGATATGAAAAATGTCTTGTGGACAAAAAACATCGACGATAGAGCGCCAACCCTTGACAAGGATATGCTGCTGCGATATGACGAGACAGATACGGACGAACCTCAACTGGGACCATCCAAGAGGGCTAAATTAATGATGACATTAAATGTTTGTGTTTGTTAATGATTACATTAACTGAGTTACTGATCAAAATATTAATTTAATGGATGCATCTATTAGATCTTGTTTTGCGTTTTATTTGCCTATTCATATTACAGCTTAAAATTAAACATCATATTTTGAAGCTTTTGCTTCATTATTTTAACATCCCATAATAAAACATAAAAGTCTTACATAGTATAATAGATGAAGAAATGAATGTGTAAAAATGGGAGTGGGAAGGATACTGCTTTTAAGGGCTCTCAAATCTCTTCAGAATCCACTAGAACGTGATGAGGGGTCGAATGAGGGAGAGGTTCTAAAGAAACGGGATTAAAATTGATTTAGAACCACAAAATATTGCGAAAAATTACGATTTTCAAAAAAAAATCATAAATTTTTAGAGGCTATATCTCGAAAACTATTAGGTCTAAAAAAATGGTTCTATATTTATATTGTAGCAAATTTAGTCTACTTTAAAAACGGTAGTTGAAAAAATTATTGAAAAAATAGTCGTTTAATATTAAAATCACCAAAAACTACCGGAAAATCCCGAAATTTCACTTTTTTTTTCGATTTTTAACTAGGTTGCGTTCGGCGTTAGAGAGAGGTCACAAACATGGATTATTTAACAGACCTATATCATATCACAAACAACTTAGCAAGAAATCAGAACTACCGGATTTGACGCAAGGTATATCCCCTCCCCCTTTTCAGGCAACAAGGTTACTGGACTATGTAATGATATTCAGTTTCCCCCCTTCACTTTTTTAGATTTATTATACGTGTCACAAAATTTATCATTCACTTGCAAACACATCTTATCTAATTGTTTAATAGCATTAATGAATCGAGTAAAATCAGACATTGTTTAAAATGCAAAAGGATCGCAGAGAATACCTGATTTTAAATACAGTTATTAACTTTATGCCATTACTTTTGTCAGTAACTCGAAATTCGGAAATATTTTCAACAAAATATGTCAAACTTAATTGTCAAGCTATTTGTACTGTCTAAAAATTTATCTCAAATAGAAGGAAATTTACATTACAACTTAAAGTAATTTACATATTGTGAGTAATGATTTTCGGAATGCATTACGTTATTGTTAAGTGTTTCTCGATAACAGCAATATCTATATGTATTTATTTTTCAAATATTTTGTTAAACTTTAAATGCATTAAAAACTTTTTCTTTCAATTATAAATGAAAACTTTTTTTTGGGAATTTCGCTTTTTTTTTAATTAACTAAATCAAAAACATAACTTTTTTTTAATTACTCTAGCAAAATAATTTTCTTAAATATTCAGACTAAAACTTAAAATTATTTTCTTCGTAGTCACCTCTTTTGCTGCACTATTTATTATTAAAGTATAAATTGAAAAATATTTTTATGAATTTTAAATTACTCACCTGTCACGGGAGTATATTTTCTTGAAATTTTAAATATATATTTTAGATAACTGCATTAACCGCAAAACGCTGAATGGCATCTTCATCGTCTGAACCAGCTGAAAATCAAAGAAACGTGAAATGTGTTAGAAACCCTCAAATCAGAGATCAAATGTAAATATGTATTTCTTTACATTTATAAATATTTACTATACCAACTTGCAGCTTAATAAACATGAAAACTATCAATTTCAGGTAACTATTACAATATTTCATATAATAACTTTTAGAAATACCCGCATTAATTCAAGAAACGTTAAAGACACAAAATTAAAACTAAAAACTTCGTAATCTTTTCAAAAATCATTCAAGCATGTATACTCGTCTAAGAGAGCATGGTTACTTATACTGCAAAGTTTTACCAACAATTATTTATCTCTGCGGCATAGTAAAAATTACCATGCTTATAAATTGGAATATCTACTTTCTGAAGAGTTAGCTTTATCTTTAACGATAAAACTTTTACAAAAGTTATCCCATTCTGGCGGCAAACAATTCCATCTATAATAAGTAAAATTGTTACACCTGCATGGGAGAACAATGAATGAGAAAAATCAATATTATTGAAAGACAAACAGTAAAAATACAACAGACATGTCTCGTGGTTAAACTGAATCCTTTTTATCAGTGCAGTGATTTTAGAGAAGGGAATTTCGACATGAATCCTACTCAGATTACTTTCATAATGATTCAATATTGATTTGTAAAGAAAAAAACTGCCGTTCATTTGAATTTCGACATCTTGAATTAAAATTATGCTTTTGCAATCACGAATTGCGATAAGACCCTACCTGTTGAGCTTCCTTTTCCTACAAATTAAATGGAATGGAAGTGGAGAAAAAATTTGCATCCGTCTCATTATGACTGGTGATTTTCTATTTTAGGTAATACGAGGCACATCCGTAAAAAACGAAACGATAACTTGGATGTTGTAATAAAGATATTGTTATTATGATTCCAACATGAGTTTCACTCAGATTATTTTCATAATGATTCAATATTGTGTTATATAGAAAAAAATTGGCATTCATTTGAATTTCGAAATCTTGAATTAAAATTATGTTTTCGCGCAACCACGAATTGCCACAGTATCCTACTTGTTGGGCTGCTTCTTCCTACAAATGGAATGGAAGTGGAGAAGAAATTCGCATCCTTCATATTATGACTGGTGATTTTCTACATTAGGTAATACGAGGCATGGCCGTAAAAAAAGAAATGATAATTAGGATGCGGTAACAAAGATATTGTTATTATGGCCAATTTACACCCGTACACTTATCAGAGAGATTATATTTACAGCGTTTACTCTGTTATGGTATTTTTTTCTTATAAATCTTAAATGCTGGGAATTAGTAATCTGAAAGTTTTGTATTTAAATGAAGTTTTGCTATTTAAATTTATTAACATATGTGTTTTTCCTGAAAAACCGGATTTTTACACACAAAAAAGTCGTTTCTTAATGCAAAATCTGCTTGGCTTACGCTTTCAATGAACGCAAAACGTCATGTAACCATGACGCCGGAAATTACTCTTTAAAAAAATATTAAAAACAGTGACCTAGACTTACGGTCATTGTCATTGTAATCTGAAAAATCAAAAGAACATCAAAAACGACCGAGTGAGGATAAATAGCAATTCGTCGTTGCTCAACAAAGAATAAATAAATAAATTTTTTAAGTCGATAATCTTTTAAATCAAACTATTTGAATCAAACTAAAGTTGTTTGATAATATTAACTGCAATAGAGCTAATTACCTGCATAAAACAGAGCGGACTGACGTTTTAAACTATTTAACTTCCTTCGATTTCTGCCTACAGAGGCTGACTGTCATACATTAATTCAGTATTGTGCAGGGTATGGTCCACGCATTTTAGGACTAAGTCCACTTTTCAGATCTTTTGCCATTACAATTAAAATCTTTGAATCTTTCATTTTTGCAAATAAGCTTACAAAAAAAATGTAGTTAACGTGTTTCTCACTTTGGAACACTTCTCAGCCTCTTGCACATATTATATACAGGGTTGCCAACCTTGGAGAAACAATTTGAAGAGCATCTGTGCTGATTTTGAGGAGCAATTTAAAATTTTGCGGAGCAGTTCGAGATTTTGTATAAAAATCAATAAAAATAACTAAAACCACTTATCCAAAATTATTTTAGAGCTTTAATAATCATTATAAACACTAGTCCAGAAATAATTACTTTTAAATTAATAAAACAGCTTTAAAGACTATTTCAATCTTTGAGTATAAGTATCTTTAATTTCCCATATTTACATGTTTGTTATGATAAAACGGCAAAAGTTAAGCTTGAAAGTGTTCGGCTGGGAAAAGAGCAAAAAAGAACTTCTTTGCGGAGCTGCGAAGTTTCGCCATTTTTGCGGAGCGACTCCGAAAAATGCGGAGCAGTTTGCAACCCTGTGTATATAAAATTACTAGCCCAAATGGTTTATGCTGGAACTGTAAAACGAAGACTCGTTTTCTTGGCAAGATAACTTTTTTAAACTTTCAAAAACGTTCATTTAATTTTCATGTTTTACTGTGGCAATAGTTTCGTTTAAAGGATTCAATATAAATCACTTTTCTTTGCAGGGGTTGCACAAAACTATAGAAGATAGGTGTTAAACAATGGAGTTGGTGGATTATTTTGCTTTTTAAAGCAACTGATAATCTAATTTAATGTTTTTTTATTTATTTAGTGACATATTTTATATTGCTTTGGAGTTTTTACTCTTTTTTTTTAAAGGTGTGTAAGCATAGCTGCCAACTTGTACGATTTAGCCGTAGATTGTAAGATTTTCGGACGTTTTGTACAATTGTACGGTCTTGTGGCAGATTTGTACGAGAACTGCGCACTTTTTTCATCAGATAACAGCATGGAGAACATTTTAATCTGTAGGAACTTACAGAAAAACTATTGTTTCAAACAAGTTGTTGATAGACAATTTTTGAAAGCTGAAATGTCAGCAATTAAAAGTTTAAGTTCAAAGAAATTAAAGTTTATTTATTTACATATTTTTAATTTTTTTTTTTTTTTTTTTTTTTTTTTTTTTTTTTTTTTTTTTTGCACAGATCAAGTAAAGGTAAGGATTTGAAAATGTTATAATACTTTAAATTTTAACACTTTTCTTTAAAATGGTCAAAAAAGCGTAGAAATAGTCACCGCATACATTGTAAGATTTTTTAAGTTGGCATGTTGGCAGCTATGTGTAAGCATTTTAATTAAGAAAATGATTTTTTTTTTTTTAACTTCAGAAGAGAGTTGGAGAGTTTTCAATTATTCAAGGTACTTCCTCTCAACTCTTAGCATGGGCATGGAATTGCGGGTATTGCTAATCATTTAAAAAAAACTCAAGTTTTAATCACCAAGGGAAAGTTTCTTTAAAATAGTTATGCAGATTAATCATAACAAGAATGCAACCAGAGACTATACATTCATGCAAGTATTACCGTAGTATACTTTTGCGCAACAAACATTGAAGCATAGTTTTTTTTAACGCCATAAGCACAAATGAAACCAAAACTACTCTAATGAAATACGACTTTGGATTCGAACAAGAGTTGTCGTATTGAAATTACATTAAAAAAAAGGCTTGCTTTCCTTGTATATCTGCATCGTTAGTCTAATTAATTCAAAATTAGTTTTCCATGAGACAAAAAAATCTTCAGGATAATGAAATTTTCTTTTGCCCAAACTTAAGAAACAGTTGAAAACAATTGTTGTAGCAACATTCATTAGTTGAGCACTAATACGTAAATACACTTATTTTATCATTACGCTTCAGAAAATCTGTATTAAATTAGATATTTTTTTGATAGCTTCTTCACCACAAGGTTCTCTTTTGAGTATTTTTAGCTAAATTATGAGGATTCGTACAAAACTGAACGAGCCTACTTTCCATCATCTTAATATTAGAATCGGTATAAAGCCGCTGATAACTATTTCAAACAAACAGCGCCATCATTTAAAAAAAAAAAAAGAAAAAATGAAAACCAAGAGGTTTTTTTGCACTTTCGTGCGAAAAAAGTTTATATATATATATATATATATATATATATATATATATATATATATATATATATATATATATATATATATATATATATATATATATATATATATATATATATATATATATATATATATATATATATATATATAACAGTATCTCACATTCATTCCTTTAAGTTTTAGACGTTATGTTTAAAAAATTCCTACTATCCAGGCTTTAAAAAGAAATTTTACGATACTCAAGCAGTCAAAAGATTGTTAGTGCATCAAAGCAGGAAAAATACCACATACCTGTAGACTGAAATACAATATAAATCTCCTAAACATAAATTTTTAAATTGAATAGAAAAACACTAGTAAAGTATAGTATTTTTTATTAAATAAGTTTCAAAAACATTCACTCTATTTCAAAGCAGTAAAAAAAAATTGTATTCCAGTTGTCCAAACACAGAAATGTTGTACCCTTTTAACCGTTTGCATGAAAAGCAAGAATTATAGCCCACTCAATAAAGGTTTTAAAAAAAAAGGGTTTGTAGCAACTTATAGGGGGAAAGCTACGTTTTTGCAGGATGCTATTACTGAAATAATAGACTAAAAAAACACATAAGTCCCGACCCTCACTCATCTTGATTTCTCCCCCACCCCTTCCGAAACGTTGCAAGAGCAGTATTATAACTATACGCTTTTCGTGTCGCAACTAATAAGGGGAAAGCTGATTTTTTTAAGATGTTAGCACGCAAAGTACATACTAAAAAAAAGAAAACCACACAAAGTCCCGACCTCCCCCCTCTTCCTCCTCCCCCTTACTCCTCCGAAACATTGCAAGAGCAGTACTATGATTATACGCTTACATCTCAAAAATTGATGATGTTACCGGGGTGTTCCTTTTTTTTCGCTCCTAACAATAATTATAAACCAGTGGTCTCCAACCTACAGTCCACGGGCAATATCCAACCCGCGAAGATGATCCGTGCTTAGTGAAATGTTTCAACTCGAAGAGCATGATTAATGACAATGTTACAAATTAGGAGCCAAATATTTAGGAATTAGTTTCTGAAAAACAGGTTGCATTTAACAAAAGAAGCATCACGTAATGATAACAACAATTGCGCTCATTTGGAAGAAGAGTGCCACAATACGAAGAAATGAAGATTTACAAGAAAAGTGTTTGAAGCTGAACTCTTCAGGGAATTTGCATTAAGGAAAGTAAGTTTGCTGTGCTCTCCAGTGGTTAATATTAGAACAAGAAATCTGTCATTATTTTCCAAAGAAAATAACATCCTTTGAAGGCTTTTAAGTGAGAAAAGAAAAAGAAAATTAAAAATTTCGTTTTGTGGCACTCTTCTTCCAAAAGCGAATTATTGATTTGAAATTTCCTTTCCTTTTCCGTATTTTCCCATTTCATTTAGAAAAGAGTAAAATATTTTAAAGATTTATGTGTTCTCTAGCCTGCGAGAACGATTTTAGTATGATCTGCGATCCTCTGGAATAAAATGTTGAGAACCACAGCTATAAACAAATTACATTGCTTACACTTTTTATGTACATAGCTTAGTTTCACCGTTTTACTAACTTAATCATACACAGAAAACTCTCTACATAAAACCAAAAAGAATTTCAACAAATCATAGCTGTTTATCATTACGTCTTGGGAAGAAATGTTTGAACAAAACTTATAGATAATAATATGATGATAGTCATTTAGTTGAAATAGAGCAACAAAGTAATGGCGTTCACTTTAAGTTTTTATAGCCATAAAACAATTTTTTGTTACAAAGATTTATATAGTTCGTTTGTGTCACCGATAGTCTACAAAATAATGTCAATGCTTGACTAATATATTTAAGTCTTGCTTTAAATAAATCAGGAATATTATATTTCAATTGATTATTTCCTCGCAACGGGTATTATTAACGCTTAATATTACTTTTGGTTGTTATGGTCTTACTATATGTGCATTAATTTTAAAAATATAAATAGATAAACATGTTTAGATTAAATTCAAAAATTTAAGTTTTTAGCCATTTTTAGAAATTACATTTGTCATAACTTTAACAATGTACGTGATACAAGAATTTAGTTTACATATTTATTTTTAGCACGTCCAACTTGAAATAAACAGCTATTTTTCTCAATGTTATAGAAAAAAAGTAAAATTTTGTCACACAGTGTCATTAGTCCCTCTAGGTACCTAACTCGGTTTAAAGCTACATGTGCTTGGCCTTCAGCAAAAATGCGCGAACTTAAGTCAATCACAGAACAGCTAATATAAACAGCCTATATAACTCACGATGACGCGATAAAGAAAACGTCGTCAGTCAAATCTTTCTCGCAAAACTAAAACAGCCTGTCAAGAAAGAACACGTCGCGAAACTCAGTCCCTGAATTAAGACAAAATCAAATGCAACATGTTAGAGATGAAAATCGAATTAGTAGACTTTCTTTCTTTTGTACTTATTGCACGGGTTTATTTTGATGAGAACTACAATCTGAGTGTCTTGCTTCCCTTACGCATGATATATTTTTCATTACAGTACAGAATACATATAAACAACACATAAAAGAATTTACATCAGAAAGAGGGGAAAGTACATCCGGAGCGAGAGTGGGAGTTGAACCCACCTCCTCAAGTGTGAGAAGCAATCGCTTAGACCACTCGGCCACTGAGGCCCCAATTAGTAGACTTAGTAAACAAAAAATTGAGACATTGAAAGCTACCTGCATTTGTCGCACGCTGTGCCGCACGTAGGTAGCGTGCTACATGAACCCGAATTGACCAAATGGCAACTGGTTGTTAATATGGTTAATTTTAATTATTGTCATGTGTTTAGTGACACTCCCAAGGTTAAGACAAATCGATTGACGTAAGAATTGCCAAAATTATCTAAGGTATTTAGCCCCTACAACGCCACATAGGAATAATCATACATACATAGACTTAAAAGCACATTACCCTCCATTGCGTAGCGCACGCGCAGTCGGGTAAAGCATTTTTAAAGAGAGTAAATTTTAAATTTTGCTAGCAGTTTATTTTAAAAGCAGTTTCTTGATTTTAGTTCACATTGCTTTTACACGTTTTTTTTTTTTTTCCTAATAGCACAATTTTTTGGGGGAAAAAAGGATACTTTTTTTCTACTTTTGCCAAATTTTCAAGTTTTTCAAAGATTAGTCAGCAATGAAATTTTAGGTCGTCAGCTATGGCAAAAAATATACCAAACGGAAACTTTTCAAGATATCTTGCAACACTGTGCGCATAAAGGAGTACTATGGTAAATAAATTATCCCTGTTCTACAAGCAAATAAACAACGCAAATGTGTTAAAGGGGGAAAAAACGTTGTTTTTTTTTTCCTTATCTTGGCTGCATTTTTATGAATAAAATGGAAAGGAAACCTTCGTAAAAACTTTAACTTAAATTCTTTCGAGATATCGAAACAACTTTGTATTGAAAACACTAAAATATTTTGGGACCGAATGAAAACGAGAGAAATGAATATTTGAGTTATGAGGCTTCGAGTTATCGAGAGTCGACTGTACTTCTAAAAGGACATTGCTTTAAAGGCCAGTGGACAATTTTTATTGAAGGCCAGTTAAATGCTGTAAAGAACAATTCCCGTGTTAAAGACTTTTTGTTTGATCTTAAAAGAAACTAAATGAAGCATCAAACTTTATCTCAAACACTAAAAGCTTCGTATATAATGTCTTTAAATTATTTTTCTTTCACTTTACCATAAATAAATACTAATTATTCGATTGCTACGTTTTAAAAGGATCTTTCTTCCTTCTATTTTCTGAAGAAGAAAAAAGCCGCAGATCAAAAGAAATCAATTGGCTTTGATCAATTTGTGTTGTTTTGTGTCTTCAAAAGAGAAGAAGTTATTGTGTTGAAGCAAAAGTTTTTAACAAAGATTTATGACTTAAATAAGACGGACGTATCTTTCAAGAACGTAGAAACTTTTCCGTTTACAAAACCACGAAATGAGAAAGATTAAAAGCTTCATAATTTTATCAATGCTTTTTCAAAATTGTACAAAAGAAATTTTCCACATTGTTTTTCATATTTTTTTTTATTATTATTTTCTAAACATGATACAGTAATAGATAGTACTTAATATCTATCTGACACTACTTTTTATTGCTTTTATAAAAAATACTAGCGGTACTCGCACGGCTTTGCCCGAAGTAGAAAATTAAAAGGTTTTGGTTCGCCTGTATGTTTACAAATAATGGAGGATGAATTTCTCGCCAGTTTGTTATTTCATTTGCTCGCCTATGTTATGGTAGTTTGCTCGTCCACGTTATGGTAATTTGTTCATCCACGTTATGATAATTTGCTTAATAAAATATTCTTAAAATTGGAACAGAAAAAGAACAAAATCGAATTTTCGAAAAATCGCTTCGAGGTGCTCCCCTCTATGCTACGAAATAATTTTGTGCCAAATTTCATGAAAATCGGCCGAGCGGTCTAAGCGCTGTGCTTATCACAGACATACAGATATCCAGCAGAGATCCAGACATACATACTTTCAGCTTTATTTTTAGTAAAGATTTCAGTGATATTGTACCAGCGCTGCCGAGTCAGAGTCGTGGAATCAGAGTTGGACTGATTTTGGAGCAAAGTTGTCGGGCTCGGTAAAATTTAAAGAGTCAGAGAAAGTCGTTTTTTCCCCCAGTCCGCAACTCTACCAAAAATGCGGAGCAAAATCGGAGTCGGACTGATTTAAGTGTCGAGGACTTGGTGTCGGAGCCTGAGTCTGTCATTTTCGCCAGACTCCGCGGCCTTAATACTAACGAAACCAAACTTCTCTTCCATAACTTTGCATTATTCATACTTCCTAATAATTTTGTAAATCAGACTCCTTTCGTTGCAATAGTTTAAAACTTGGTTCAATATGAACACAAAATTAAATAAAGCTAAATAACTCACTATGGCACCCAGAATCTACAGTTTCACCCTTTTTTAGGATCATTAATCAGAAGAAGCTGTAACAAAGCTGGATGTATAGAGATAAAGTAGCAGTTTCATAGAAGTTGAGATTGCTTTCTGAGTGTTTGATTTTAATTTTGCACATCTGCGAAAGAAGTGCTGGTGTTCTAAAAGTATACAAAATGTACTGGTGTGCAATTCTATAAAATAAGTTTGTGAAACGAGAAAAATCAAGTTTTAACTTAATAGTTTTTGCTCCAAAGGACTTGACCGGTATGTCTTATTTCCAGGTTTCCATTTTAGTTTTAAGAAGTATGTTGTAGATCTTTAAATAGTTAAAAACTTAAACATTAGGTTGAAAAAAAATCAAGGCATAAAGAAAATTCTTTTTTTTTTTTAATATAAAACCTGATGCACCATGCCGATTTGCTTCAAAAAACATTATGGAAAATCCGTTTGACATAAAACATGAACGCAAAGGGATTTCCAACTTACGTATTTTAAGGATAGTTTCCTAAGAATCCGATAATTTGAATACTAGTGCGTACGAGAGAAATCCATCCTTTTCGCAAAAAAAATCGATGGCCTTTTTTTTCCTTTTATCTGTATCAGTGAAAAAAGAAATAAAGAAGTTATGAATAAAATAACCGAGAAAGTTTTTTTTTGTAGACTTGACTTACCATTGACGAAGATTAATATTAACAGTTTGGACAACATCATCTAGAAAAGTTAAAGTATTTTATTTTGTATACATAAAAAAAAGAGTTGTCAAACTTTATTTATGTCGTAATTAGCAATGTTTACACATAATGTTCAATATTCTTGTTTGTTCTTATTTTTATCTGTTTGTTTATTTAATTTCAATCTATTTATTTATTTTGAAAGATCGAAAAAGGAAATGAATACTTTTACGTAAAAAAGCGATTGTAACATGTTCTGCTTACATGAAAAACCGTTGTAAAGTATAGTATAAAATCTACTAATTGCTTTTACTTTATTTAATTAATTGTTTATTGCACTTCTGAAAAATTCGAACTTTTATGTTGGTAAGATTTTTTGATGTGATTCATATCTGCATTTCGCTTTTCTAAGAATATTTCAAAAAAAATATAACGATTTTTGACATGTTATTAAGCACTTTTATTATACTTGACTTGATTGTCACGGAGTAATCTGAGGCTTACTTTTGCTTGTATCTCAGCAACTAAACCACTTAGAGACTTCAAGATTTCACTAAATGATTTGCTTAATCTTAAAGTACAACTTTACTGAAAAATTAAACATCTAAAATAAAATTATTATTTCGGTTGGGTTGGAAAATAGAACATTTCATGTTATTTCCCCATAAAATGTTTAAATATAAACCCATTGTTACAAATTTCGTTGCCTTGCAACAGTAATGTTAATGGTGATCATAATGAAAATTTTGAATCAAGGCTTCTCTGGAGCAAGCATGTAATTTATCCACTATCATTGCTTTCTTAGAATTTTTATCCTCATCTATGTCAATAATTGATAACGGGGTCAAGTAAAGAGATAGATAAGGATCTTTATCGCAAGTAACTTGTATGTTGTGAACCATTCTTTTGCTTATATTTCAGCAACTAGACCACTTAGAGACTTCGGAATGTCACTAAATGATTTGTTTCATCTTAAGGTACAACTTAAAGCTAAAAAAAAATTCTAGAATAAAATTTCGTTACAAAACTGAAAACTTTAAAATAACCGATTTTTTTAAAAAAAATACTAAGCACTTTTTATAATGGACAAAATAACTTTTCTGTGTCAGAAAGGACAATATTTAAGTGTTCTTGTAGTTTTCAATTATTCCAAGAAAAAGACTTCACAAACGAAGAAAAGTGCGCTCAAGTCATTTCAAACCAAACTTTCCCATTAAAAAAAATATGCATGATTCAACACTCAAATTTATGATTGAAAGCTTGATAGTGATACGCGCAAAATTCTCTATTTGACTTGAGCCCCACTTTTCTTCTTTTGTGAAGTCTTTTTCTTGGAATAATTGAAAACTACAGGAACAATTAAATTGTTCTTTCCAACCCAGAAAAGTTGTTTTGTCCATTATGAAAAGTGCTTAGTATTTTTTTAAAAATTTCTGTTATTCTGTATAGGACATAAAACCTACATGAGGAATTAAGACATTTTTTTGTCTATATTGAAAAATGGTTAATTAAAAACGCATTTCATTTTAACAATTATTACTTTGAAATATTCCTATAAAACCATCAATTGTTAGAAACTATTAGAAACTATTGAGTCATAACACCTAAAGTTTTTTTGGGGAATTGATTGATGAATTTATTACTGTTTATATAGGGGATTGTTGCCAAGAACTTCCCTCGACCAAACTGTGCCATGGTTGTCTCATCAAATATTATCTCTGGTGATAAGTGTAATTTAGCTCTTCGAAGACGCTCGAAGCTCTTTGTACTAGTGATGTTCCGGATATCCGTATCCGTATTCGCGTATATCCGAGGGAAAATAAAGATCTATATCCGTATCCGTTACTTTTTTGACGGATCTTAAATGGATCATTTCTATTCTAATTTTTTTTTAATATTTGAATAGAAGACTCTTAAATTCCGTTTAAATTAGGTTTTATTCCCTATTTAAATTATAAGGTATCATTTCAGAAGTCAATTTGTATCCCCCCTCCCCGTTGCAAAAAGGAAAGGGAAATAAGTTTTAAAAGTGTGTATCAGTGTGTCTTTTTGTGGCACCGTAGCTCCTAAACAGATGAACCGATTTTGATAGTTAATTTTTCGTTCAAAAGGTGAATTGATCGAAAGTGTTCTTAGCCTGGCCTCGTTTTTGTAGAACTTTAATCACCAGAGATATTAATTAAAAGCCGATTTAACGTTTTTCACAATTATGGTAGTAAAAACTTACCCGTAGGTTAAAAATGTTTGCTCTAATTGAAAGAACGAAGTTTTCTGTGTTTGATATTTATTTGAAACTTTCAGCTTATATACAGTAGGAGCTATAATCTTGTAAAGTAAATTTTAAATGCAATTCTAAGCCTTTATACGCGTGATTGGTAGCGATTTCATAGTCGGAAGATAAGGAGAAAAGGCTCAATGATTTAAATTTTTACCTGCTCTCAGTTCATATTTGTTAACAAATGTGTAATCTGACCCACGAAATTCATTTTAATGTGAGGTCGGCTCCCTGGGACGTGATTTGTTTTTTAATTTAATATTAGTTTTTGTTATTGATTTGGGGTTTCTGTTATTCTTCATTTTTGTTTTTCTCGGCATCCTTCAAAAAAAGGTGAGACTAAATTCTCTCTATTTACTGTTTGTAAAAGTGTTCCCAGCTCTGTATTTCGTCGGTCGGAGTAAGTTCGGTAGAATGGGTCAGAGCTGCATTTATGCTGAAATAAAATGCGAAAAATTATTTCTAGCCTGTCCAGTAGCAGCTTTACACTCTTACTCCTGTATTCTACATCTAGCTAGAAATAATTTTTCACATTCCATTTAAGCATTAATGCAGCGCTGGTCCATTCCTTCCAACTCTCCCTCAATTTTAACGGAGATTTTTAATGAGTAAATCATAGTTTTGATTATATTTTTACCGCAGTTGACATTTTTTGAAGAAACTGCCATTATTCTGACGGGAATACCTTCCGTAACAAATTTTACGCTTCGATAGTTGAATTGGGGAAAAAAATATTCAAGATCCGTATCCTTATCCGTATCCGCGGATCTTGACACTAATGATCCGGATACGTATCCGTATCCGCGGATCAACTTTTTTAACGATCCGGCAGATCACTACTTTGTACATTTTTTCTGCAGTATATGTAAGGTAACCATCGAAAACTACTGCCAGATTTGAGCCGTAGTGAGTAATAATGTACTGCGTGTATCTGTCAGATATCACACCAAATGATGAGTTTCGGGGCCACACAATTTTATGAAATAAATGCCCTTCATCCACCACCACAAACATCGTTAACCCTTGCTTCTCATCGATGTTTTACAGACTGTAGTACTGAATACAAGGAGGATTTTGAGCCCTATCTCATTCCCTCTTCAGTGAATATTGACTTATGGATTGGTGACTACCCGTATGCAAATAACTGTCGCAAATCCTCATTTGTTTGTTTTAGAACGCGCAACCTATGAAACAATGTTAGAGGATTAATGGTTACTTGTACCCTCTGTAACTTTTCATCGATCTCATCAGTACTTGTTCAATTGTCATGTCTGAACATATACCCAACCAAAATTTGTTAGTGCGTCGGATGGTGAAGTATCCTTTTTTTGTGAAATTATTGTAATCAAGAGGGTCAATTTTCCTTTCCTGTTCTAACGTATCTTGGAGACATAACTGCACACTTTGCATAAAAAACATGGCCCGCTGCACAAAAGAATGGAAGCATTTTCTGGATTGCCGCCAAATACAAGTTTCAATCGCCTGTCCGTTCCGCTTGGATGAATTGCTTTACTAGTGTCACCATTCGAAATTAAAGAACCCATAGGTTTGCGGTCGGTCCATTACTTTCAAGATTGCTCTTCTCAATGCACTAGAATTTGATAAGGGTTCGAAAGGGGGACAAATTCTAAAGAAACAAGGTCAAAATTGATTTAGAACCACAAAATATTGCGAAAAATTGCAATGTTCGAAAATAAGAACAAATTTTTAGAAGCTATATCTCGAAAACAATTTGGTCTAAAAAATGGTTTTGGATTCATATAGTAGCAAATTTAGTGCACTTTAAAATTTTCATTGAAGGTATTACTGAAAACTAGTCGTTTAGGGTTAAAATTGCCAAAAATTACAGAAAAATCTGAAATTTCGCAGTTTTTTCGATTTTTAACTAGGTTGCGTTCGGCGCTCGAGGTCACAAACTTGGATTATTTAATAGACCAATATCATAAATAACTCAACAAAAAATCAGAACTACTGGATTTGACGCGCGGTTTGATGTATATGGTTACTGGACCACTAGGAGAGTTCTTCAAGTTTTGATGCAGGTGATTTCATACAGAGTTTATCCCAGGGCATTGGTTAAACATAATTAACCTGTCTTTACCATTTAAAAACATATTATTCGTTGTCGTGGATTTTTGAATTCATTCTTTTCTTTGGGGAAAATTTTTGAGTCATGAGTTATGTATCTAGAAACTAATACCAGTTAATATATATATATATATATATATATATATATATATATATATATATATATATATATATATATATATATATATATATATATATATATATATATATATAAATCTCTATCATATAAGTTTTATATCCTACATTTATTGATGAAAATAAAGTCAGTCTTTTCAAAGTAAATAAATCGATAAAGAAGAATTTGTCATTTGATTTTTCTAGGGATTTCTGCTGCATGATTGTGACAGTTAATTAAAACTAAAAATAATCAGGAAGCTAATTAAAAATAATCTTTCTAGAATTTCTAAGTACGTATAAATCATTTCATTGAAATATGTGAACAGTACTGGACTTTTTTTCAGATTCCTATTTAAAGATCTTTCACTTTTCACTAATTTCTTTTGCTAATTAAAGAAGTTACAAAAAATATCTCGAGCAATTATTAAAAATACTGATGCATAAAAAACAGAAAACGGGAAAAAAATTCAGTTTTCGTCAAAATTTTATTTTTAAAAGATGAAACATAATAAAAAGCTAATTAGCGTAAGCAAAAAAAAAAAAAAAACGTGCATCATATTTCTCAGAAAAAAAATAAAAGAAAAATATTCTAATTAAGTAATAGGACCAGTTATTAAAATGTTAATATCTAACCAAGAAAAAAATGGAAAATGTATTCACTTTTTGAACCTCTGGATCAAAAAATACTTGTCAAATAGTAACTAAGCACAGGATATCAGACAAGATTTCAAGCAATTTTATTAAAATTTGCACCCTGGATTTTAGTCGAGCAGATAATTTTAAAATCAGATTGTTGGATGCGTTGGGTTTGTGATTGGTTGCTTATTACTTTCACAAACTCATTTTTAGAAAGCTTCACACATTCAGAATATAGCGCGGCAAAGTGAAATGGTGAAATACTTACTTTACATTTAGTGCCACCTATCCGGTAATATTTTAACCATGTAGTAACACATGTAGTCTATTCCAGTCAAGAAAAGTTACCTCTGAAAATTATAGAATATGATAATGCAAGCAATTTTTAAAAATTGATGCTCTCATTGTAATATTTTGCTGTAAGTCGAAAATCATTTTTGGCATTATTAAGTGATAAAGTTCTTGCAAATAGCAGTTGAAATATTCATTGAGACCTTCTAATATTCGATGCCGTATTATTTAGTTAATATTAAGTTTATTTTTATTTTAATTATTTTGTTCAATCAGACAAGTACATGCGGAGCAAAGTAGATGGTTGCAAAGTGAAATAGTTGATTTCGTTTAATTGTTCAATCATTTATGAAATCTCTCACGTATTCTTTATCAATTACTTTATTAGCAGATTTTAATGTAGCAGTTTACTTATTTATTCATTCATTTACATATTTTCTTATGCATTTACTCTTTTACTCACTCATTTATTTGTCCTCCTACATCAATTAGTTAATGTATTTGATTATCGTTTATTTATTTTTCAGTACAGTTTCATTTATTCATTCAACCTTTCATTTATTGATTCATTTGATCAAAAACACTTTTAATAATTGAATAAAAAATATTTCACTACAAAATATTTCATTTTTCACTTTGCGCCATGAAAAAAAAATGAATATTCCCCCGCCCCTTTTTTTAAACAAAAATTTACAACAAAAAATTTAAAAAATAGTATTTCAATGAAAGTTTTATTTTTTAAAAAAGAAAATTCTTTCTTAATGTACTGTAACTTTCAAAACAAATTTCCAATTTGTTCACTTTGAAAAAGCACCGTCATCTTAACTATTTCACTTTGCCCCACATTCCCCTATGCATCGTAAACTAAGAACTTAGAAAAGTGAAGAATTAAATTTTGATTGCTAAAAATGTTATAATAACAGGTTTTAGTTTAAAGTTGAATTAACTTTGTGCTTGAAAAGTAAAAATAAGAAATAACAAAGTAATAAAAGAGTTTTTTTCGGATATCTTTTTATCCATAAGTTTACTTATTTTGCTTTGAAAAAGAATTCCTTATAACTTAAAACATCTTTCAGCAGTAATCTGTAATATCGTGCCATTATATACATTTTTTTTTCTTATTTTTAGGTTTTAGTTTGCCTTTTCATTTATTTTCTGTACGGGGTATAGATTATGTATCAATCTCCTTCTACTACTACTTCTTATCCCCTTATTCTCATAGAGGAAAATAAATCAAGTACTAGGTTTTCCAGTAATAAGGGTGTTATCTCAATTCTTGAAACCAAATACAGCAACTGCACTTACACTAAAAATGATTCAGAAACGTTCCTTGAAAAATATGGGCAGCTGATGTGCCCAATTTCTTCCAGTAACATATCTTACAAAAACCAGGAACGTTTTCCGCTAAATATCAGTAACCTTACTGAAATAGGGAAGTTGCAACCTATTAAATGTTCATATTTTGACTATTGGATACTGTTAATTGACCCCCAAAACTAAAAAATTCACCATCGCCGAATTTTAAAACGCCGTGGTTGATTTTTAATTAATTTTTAAAAATCCACGCGCAAAAGTGCGCTTTTCTGAAACGTCACGAGCTTACGTCACAGGGCACTAATGGAGAGCCTTCCGCCGAAGATCCCTTGTTTTCGCTACGGACGCTTTGAGCGCGCTGATATTTTTATTTTTTAGAAATTCAATAATCCTTTTGAACACACTATGGAGGCCGGGTTCGTTAAAGCACAATCTAAATAATCTTCCTCATGTAACATCAATGATGACTTTCGAATATTTCCGAGAGGATGAGAGGTTTAATGTTCCAGAAACGCAAGGAGGTAAGCCTTACGTTTCGTCTTCGAAGCCAACTGCACATCCTTCGGCTTCTCCCGCGGCGGAAGAGCGCATGACGTCAGTTCCTGTGCCATCTGACGTCACAATCGCTTGAACTTTAAAAAATTAATTTAAAAAAAACTACTTATCGTATCGTAAAAATTTTTTCACCTATGATGTTCACACATGTTATTCTATCATATACAAATAAAATTGAAAAATCGAAAACTTCCCTATTATCCTTGAAGCTTCCTAAAATATTCAGAACTCTTCCTGTTTAAAACTAGTCGTATCTCTGGAATCATACACTAAACTTGGTGGGTATACTATAAAAGTTAGGCACCTTACTGCGTTTCGATGAGAGCTCCAAAAGCAATAATGCAAACATGGCGAAAGCTAAGACAGAATTGCAGGTAAGTATCAAGAATTTTACTTTCCTGCAATTCTTCCAAAGCTACGTAGTGCATTGACTTATTTGCGCCCTTAAGGACGCCTTATCAGTTTGGACCGGCCGCAATCAAGCTAAAGTATATACACTTTATAAAAACGCTCACTTAATCTTCAAACTGGGAACTAAAAATATTTTTTATAACAGTGAGAAGTCTGCATTCGAACGACTTGTAGCAATTCAGGAAACTTTCTGACAATGATACTTGATTTTTTTCAGGAAGTGGATAAAAACCATAGAAATCCCAAAATGTTACACGGAAATACTCAGTAACGCAAATTTTTTTACAGTGTAATTTGAATTTCATTTTTCATATTACCTTTTCTTGAAGAACTTCAATGTCACGGTTGTTCACAAAACTCTTGAATTCTAATATGGAAAGCTTCTCTTCCCCAAGTAGAGGGAGACGGGTCACGTTAGTCTGCATTTTCATTTTTTATCTGAGAAATTAACTAAATGAGCAGTTTGATTTTCTACCTCATGATTTTCTTAAAATGTTTCACATCTTTAAAGATAATTTCTAAATTGTTCATTTCATTGACATTTCATTGATTATTTTTTTAAGCAAAAAAACTGTGAAGCGGATTAACGTGCTTTGAGCGCGTTGTACATTAGTAAGTATTACGAAAACAACTTCTATAACAATTCAAATAATAAATATTGTCCAGTATTGCACATTGTAAAAAAAAAATTGTGTAACCTCACTCCATGTAACAGCATAGCTGCCTACACTGCTCTGGAGTAACTTAACAGATATAGGGGAGGGTGGCCCAAAGCGGGTGGGCCTTCGTATGCCCCCCTTCCCATGGAGTGTAAGCAGCAATGCATACGTACGTCATGTTTACATGAACACGAGTCCCAAGTTGGTTTCAGTCCCAACGAAGCAAGAGTGAAGCGGCATGGAGCGAACAGGCTTAAAATAAAAAAAATAATACATTTATAAAAAATAAATGAATTTTGGAACTCGTGATTAGTCGAAGACAAGATTATTTCTTTTATTGTTAATAATATTACGTTATTCTGACATCATCCACATACTAACTACGATAGTCATTTTGTTTGCTTCGTTTTTAAATTTAAGGTTATAACTATTGAAATAAAAAAACGTGCCTTTGGGCAAAGCGGGTATAGGATTAATCACATATTTATTTATAATTTCTTGACTCATGTGCTGATTTATATTTTCTATCTCAATAGGTTAAGTATAATTTTAAAAAGTTATTTTTTAGGATGGCAATTAATTAGTATATTAATTTAATCAGGTATTTCTTTATGCTTTATAAACAAATGTGCTGACTTTAAGTTGGATAATTACAACTGTTTTATATTTTTTCATATAATGGCAGGCAGCTGGTCAACTATTTCAATCATTTATAACTTCGTATTTGATCGGCAAATGTACCAAATGACAATTAATTAAGCTTATTCGCTTCGGGCTTCCAGGCAGGGCAAAACGGGTTTCTCAAACGTTTGTAAAAATTGATAATACATAAATATTGGGTTTGAAATAATACAAAAATCACTTTCTATATTGAAGTTCAAGAACCCTGCTAGGGTGTAAAACCGAAATTGTTGCGATAAAAATATAAAAACAACAGTTTTCGAGCGTTCTTCGAAAATCTATCCGCTTTGGGCCACCCTACCCTAAAAATTTATATTTCGTAAACTATTACACTTACCACAATAAATGATGCATAAAAATAAAGATAAACTGTCCAAGTGCTTTGAATGTAAGTAACTACTTAAACGCGCACGTTCCGCACTTTTGCAGCCAGAAATTCCTTCCAGAAGGATTTTTTTGGTCCTAATAGTTATTACATACGTATTAACTACTGTATTAGGATTGGCAGAAATGCTAAAACATATACCTTTGGGGGCTGTTTTACCCCCCGCGCACACAAACACAATTTGCTGTTCCACTGACGTTCCGCAACGCTGGATTGACCGTGCAGGTGCTGATGACGTATCCTTTATGCGTTGGCCAGCCAGATCCCCAAACTTAACCCCATGTGATTTTTTTATGAGGTTTCATCAAAGACTGTTTGTACACCACCATTGCCGACAATATTGCAAGTACTGAAAGATCGCATTTGTGTAGCATTACGAAAAATTGACAGTTCAATTGAAACACTCCAAAATGTATGTTATAGATGTGTGTCGCGTTACAAAAGGCACACACATTGAACATTTTTGAGTGAATATCTTTATTTTCATTCATAGTGCTAAGTGTAATAGTTTATGAAACATAAATTGTAAAAACCGAGATATTCTTTTGTGCTCACACTGCATATAGTTATTCAATTTTTAGAAACAAAGCACCCCAGAGAATTTAACATAAAATTTCATACGACATTGCTCTGCTTTTATTTCTAAAGAATGCTTCAATACTTTTATTAAGATACTAGTGGTACCCGCACGGCTTTGCCCGTAGTTGAAAATTAAAAGGTCATTCGGTTCGCCTGTATATTTACAAATAATGGATGGCGAATTTTTCGCCAATTGGCTATGTTCATTCGCTCACCTATTCCACGTCATGATAATTTCGTAATTTACTCGTCCATCTTATGATATTTTTGCTCCGGAAAATGTTCTTAAAATTGAAATAGAAAAAGAACAAAATCGAATTTTTGAAAAAATGCTTTGAGGTGCACACCCTCATGCTACAAACTAACTTTGCCAAATTTTATGAAAATCGGGCGACCGGTCTAGGCGCTATGCGCGTCACAGGCATCCAGACAGAGAGACTTTGAGCTTTTTTATCAGTAATGAAAAGATTTAGTATTACATGCAATACACCGAGCCCAGCTATAACACCCAGATATTGCAGTTTCGTCCCTGGTTTGGATTTATGAGTCTGGAATAAGAAATAACCGAGCTGGTGGCAGATGTCATCTCATTGAAGCCGAGAGAGCCAACAAACTGGTAGATAAACTAAATTTATTTCACCAGTGAGAATCTGCAGACATGGTGTAGTTCAGCTCGTAAATTGAAAGCAAAGCTTGGGTATTGAGCAGTAAGTTACCGCCCCTAAGCCAGAGCTAAGGCATAACTACATGCTGAGGAGATAATTTTGCCTTATCTATCAGTATGTTGGCACTTTCAGCTTCAATGAGATGACATCTGCCTCTAGCTCGGATATTCGCTGTTCCAAACTAATAAGCCCATAACAATTGCGAAACTTCAGTCTCTAGATGTCATTACCGGAATATTGCATGCCTTAGCCCTGGCTTAGGCGCGTAACTTCCTAGTTATTGTTTAGCATTGTTTTTTTTTCTCCAGATTGAAACAGCTTGTGATAAAAATTAGCATGTAATTAGTAAACATTTTTAAGGAGATAATTTGAAAGTAACCGTCAAAAAAGTTGCGAAGACTACTGATTTTGCATCGTATACTCTAAGAGGAAAATAATCAAGGTAATTCTGCTTAGTTTTCACTATCTTCATTATTTAAAGATTGTTATTATTTACTCATGTATTTAACGTTCCATGTGTTTGTACGGGATACGAAAAGTTAAGATAAACAACTCAAAACAGAACTTCTCTTGTTTCCTAAAAGTGCGATGGAAAAATCAGAATTTAATTAACTAAACGACAAGTACGCAAAATATTTTTAAAATTTCCGATACGAAAATAAAAAGCGTAATTTAAAGTAGTTTAACTTTCGAACTCTCGAAAAAATTTAGTCACAAGTTCGCTTAGTTTAAGATTTCTTTCCACGAAAAGTTAAAATAATGTCTTCAGTTTTAGTGAGTTCGAATAAAATTGCGAACATGCTTTAATGTCATTTTTAAGTGAAGAACTGAACATCCTTTTTCCTTTACTAAATTTCTACAAAAAAAATATTTGATTTTTTTTCTTACTTCGCAAAAGTTAAACTTTTAATAGCATAATAAATTTAATAACTCTAAAGTTGAATATCGGCTTTGAGGCATGCATAAAAAGTGTCCGGAACATTCTAAAATGCTCAAACAAATTCAGAAATCAGGCAAAAAAAGGGAAGAAAATGCGGATGGAAAATATGCGTGTTGCAAAATATAATACTGCCGTGCTGAGCACAAAAGTCGTATCTGCACTTTTTATGAAAATTGAGTACCGGTCACCAGGTGGTTCTTTGTCAGATATTGTACCTAATTACAAAGTTCTGTAATCACACATTTGCCAATAGAAAATACTTCTTAAAAAACTCCGAAAAAATTACATCTGAATTAAGTAAACGGAGGTGCAAAACTTAAAATAGCAATTACTCATTTTGAACTCATTTGCGGATACGACTTTTGCACTTTGCGCTGCATAATACAGAAAATGAGCTGATGTGTGCCTCGCATGACTTCCTTTTACTCCAATTAAATGTCATTTTCCATTATTGGTAATTTTAATGTGATTCAATAGTTTACTTTCTAAATACCACCAACAATAGTCAAATCGAAACCAAATTTCAAAATAAATTAAAAAAATCACCAAATTTGTCGCCAAGTTGGCGACTAAACTTGCCGACCAAAAGACTGGCGATATATCGCCAAGTGTCCGCCAAATTGTAACACCACTTGATTTTACATCGAAATTAACAATGTATTTCCCCCGAAAAAGGGGCAAAAGATCCCCTTAGAAACACCTGAATGCAACCAAAGGGGGAGGTGCACAACTAGATCCCACTAGGTGTCCACGTACCAAATTTCAACTTTCTAGGACATACCGTTCTTGAGTTATGCGACATACATACGCACATACGCGCATACATACATGCATACGTATATACAGACGTCAAGAGAAAACTCGTTGTAACTAACTCGGGAATCGTCAAAATGGATATTTCGCGTGTCTATACGTTCTTAGGCACGTATAGACCACGTATATGAGTATAGAGCACGTATAGAGCACGTATATCCACGTATGGTCGAGTCGAAAAAAACTCAACATTCATTCAGGGGTGAGCAAAATGGAAATTAAGGTCGGTTTTTGAGTGAAAATTTTTTCGCGAATACAAGACTTCCTTTTTTGTAAAAGGAAGTAAAAAAGAAGCAGAAACATTTGTGACGTATGAGAACTTTAATTGCTTGTAACAGTAAAAAGAACATGAAATGATGCTTCAGGGCAACAGCGCAGTTACATGTAAATGGCGAAATAATGTTTGGCAATGATATCGGATGTTTAATATGTCATCCCCCGGAACTGTTAAGACTGTCTCACACCTGTGTCGCATGGCTGCAACAATGTGCAACGTACGACATGGTGGAGTACTGTTCTACTCATGAAGAAATTCGATCTCCAAGTGTTTTAGAGTTGAAAAGAAGGCCTTAATCTTGCAGCAATGTGTCGTCTGAGCTTGTTTGAACCATGCTTTATCGAATTGAGATCGGTAGAGCATGTTGGTCACGCCATACATTGTATTGTTTGAGTTTCCAAAATGTTCTTCCCTAAGCTGGCTGTATGAGTATTATGATAACTTAACAAAAAAGAATCACCAACGAAAAGCAACATAATCTTAATTTTAATAGATATTGTATTTATACATGAAATATTTTATCACAAGTTAAGCAGTTGTAGAAAAGAAGCTCGCTGCCTCCCAGAAACAAGTATCTGTAATAATTTTCCAATTTTTGCTCTTAAGCAACGTTGATTTCAAAATATTTTCATTATTTTTTGCGTTAAATTTCGTCGAAGAAAATTCTACTTTCGTGTTATACGGATAGTAATAGAACTTTGTATTCAGTTTTCACTAAAATCTCTGTAGAAAAATAGCGTCGAAAAGTCCATAAAAAAAGCTTCAAACATGCTCGTAATTACTTTTATACTGTGGAGCCCTAATAAGGAAGGAAAATATAACTCTCCTCTCCTAGAGACCTGATTTTGACTCTTCTAATAACATTATTCTAATGTGATCATCGGAGCGATAAATTAGTTTTTCTAAGAAAATTTCAAAAATAATGAAAAAAATAACTGAGTTGACTCTCTCTGTTTATATTCTTCACTTCCTGTACGTTTTGAAAAATGAAGAATGGTTCTCTTACTAATTACTTCATCATGAAACGTGTATTCATAGAGAATAACTATCTCTAAAAGTAAAATATTCGAATTTTCGAAATTATAATGTTTGCTGTATTGTAGTAAAAATTTAATTAGAGAAACTGTTCTGCAGTGAATAAGTTCTGTCTTAGAACTACTGATTCTTCTATCATTATGAGAACCTTCATAAAATTTTGCTTAGAAGTTTAAACTTCAATAGTAAAAACTAACATGATAGAAGTAATTTACTGATTCTTTTAAAGCACCGTTTTTTTTTTTTTTTTTTTTTTTTGAATGTATACCACTCTTACTACTCGTATGTATCATTTAAAATAGGAAACCATAGAATTTTAAAGTGCACTTTAGATCTGTCGTGGTGGTAAAAGTAATCCGAATTTCTTACTGTCTTATAAAAGTTTGCTTGGTACTTTTCCGCTATAAGTGCGTCCCTTGGCGTAATTTTAATCTTCGCGATGATTTTTCATTATATGTCTTGTCGCCATGTTCAGGCAAATTTGCATAAAACTAACTTACTTGTTTACTGTACGTTATTTTTTCTAAGAGGCTACAAAAAAAACAAGCAATCAAACAACATTAAAAGTTAAATTAAATTTCAAAATCATCCCCCAAATGATACACAATTAAAAGTGAAATAATTCCTCAAATAAAAACAAGCATGTAAAATCATATTGGAATAATTCGCCAAATAAATAAAAACAATTTTCAATACTTAATTAACTTGAAACTAATTATCCAAATGAATATATACATGGTGTACCAGTACAGCAATTACAGATTTTCAGGGCAGATAGAGTACACCTAGATGATGGGAAACCACATAGCAATGCATGGTCGGAAATGCTTTCCTGGCTCGGTAGTGACGACACTAATTACCAAAAAGACAAGACACGAATAAGAGAAGAAAACATGTTTATTATCTTTAGTACAGCAAAAAACTTTAAAAAAAAGAACATTAAGGAGACAACGATCGTCATCAAAGTATGTGTTGGAAATTACGACCACCGCGGGTCGTGATGCCTGCCTTACATCTCCGGCGCATTGAAGATCGAATGTCCAAAGCGAATGCGGCAACAAAAACCGCGTGTGCGCATGGACCGTCATATGATGCTTCGGTTTACGTAACAACATCTATAGTGTACACCAGACAAAACCAGTGTTTTTCCTGTATTAAAAATAATAAACATGTTTTCTCTTCTTATTCGTATCCTCGTGCAGGTGTACTCTATCTGCCCTGAAAGTTTGTAAACGCTGTACTGATGCACCCTGCATAGCAACCAACAATCATTAACGGTTTCATTCAAATGTAAAATTTAGAACAAAAAATTAAGAACAAGCCTGGCGACGACGTAAATAGTAATTTGATATTTTCGCGAAAGAAGAAAGAAAACAAGTGGCAATGGTAAGTTACGCAACTATAACGGAAAAGTACCGTTTATTACTACATTTCTGACGTACCTGTACACATAAAGTCGTTTCTCTCTTTTGGACAGAAAAAACATCGAACATCAGTCTGAATTTTTTCAAAGATTTTGAATTCCCGACCTGTTGTTGACGAATCCTTAGTTAGCAAATACTGTAAAAATATTGGGTGCCATTTTCTCAAAAGGTTGGATTTCTGCATTTTATTTATGTACCAGAATGCACAAGAGATTTACAACACAAAGATATAGAAATAATACCCAAGGCACCCATGAGAATTGGCCCGTGACTCGACATACGGAGCGAAACTTCAATTGTCCGTTTTCCATGAGACGGCACTTAACTCCTCCCCCGTCACGTGGCATCCAAAGATTATATTTAGCTATTTTTGGCAGAAAGTATATTCGGATCATAGCATTTTGTTAAAAAAGCAGCAGTTTTTAAAATGTAAGAATCACCAAAATGAAAACAGACAGGAGAAGAAAGGGATGTAAAGGACGCTAAGACTGTTTTGCACATTAAAATGCACACCCAAGTTAAGAATGTCTGGTTGCCTTCTTTAGAAGCCCGTGGATTGCTTGCCGATCACCCCCGCGTAAAATGGCACTCTGCGTTCGAGGAGGCGTGGCGAAGTGCCTTCTCGTGAAAAACGGACAATAGCTTAGATCCACGTAGCAGCAGTCGCAACACCTTAATTGCTTTCGAGAGCTGTTGTCTTTGCATTTCAGTTTTTATTAATTACACATTTTAGTTACACAAAGGTAACATACTACCTATTTCTAAAAAATTGAATCATCATTTGATAACTTATGGTCATTGCTTAATCGTTAGATCTTTATAAATATATTCATGGACTCATCTGTTAGTAAGAGAACTAAAATGGAATCCTTATGTGAATGTCATAAGACAGTCGCTAAGCGTCCCTGCCGTGTGTTTGTCACGTATTGCCTCTCTGAAGTTCTCAAAAAAATAAATAAAATAACTTGCAAAAATCAGTACCAGGAGAGGTAAAAAGTTTCGTTTAAGTGACGCCTTCACAATGTCACAAAGTCGTAGGTTCCAAATTAACTGTTGCAGCAAAGTCAAAGTGGTGTCACATGAAATATGTTACAATTATGTCGCAACGCAATTCCGTTGAGGCGTCACAATTCTGTTACATCGTCTCTTCGATCGCTGTAAATCACAGTAATTTCGGTTATTTTGACATGACATGTTGTATCATCAAGGTCTTCGGTATTTTCTAAGAGTTCGCATTCGATGAATCTGCTGGAAGAGACTAGCATCTCTATTTTGTTATTTTTAATTCTGATGTTTAATCGCATTTTTAAAAATTTAAATACTTCAATTAAAAATCAGATTTTCATATGAGGCAGTGAGAAGTAAGGGGATATAATTGCCAAAATTAAAAATTTGGAGATGACCAGTACAAATGGTAGATGAACCTCTCCTCTGTCTTGGGGCAAGAGATAGTACCAGTAGTCCCGGAAAGTGTTGCCTGATGCAGCATGATTTAGAAAAAAAATTCAATGAAAGCTATGACGTTATATATATATAATGAAATATCTATGACGTTATCTTTAAACGCGTTTTACTCAAAACTTGAAAATATCCCCTTACACTCCTTTGCTTCTCAATGATCCTGTCTTTCCTTTAGCTACAGTATTACCAAACAATGTATAAGAGTCATTTTAAATAAAATAACTGTCAGCAAGAAACTTAAAACAAAAGTTAAGTTTCCAAAATGGTAAAAGAAAATGTTATACCGATAAATATTCTCCATTTGTCATTTTGAAACAATAAATCGATACCCGCATCTTTCATATTTTATTCCAAGAAAGCCCAACAAATTCCTTTCATTTATTAGGATTTAGTTTCCCAATTCGCCCACTCACCTGCTAAAAATACATTTTATGTTATTGATAGATTATAAAGCCTTACACTATTATTTAAATCCCAATTTTTTGGTCTTTTACAAGGTCCCCAAGAACTTAAAAAACCGTAAAAGACTTGAATTAGTAAATCATTTGAGAGGTCATCTAAGTTACTTTTCAACTTTTGTCATTATGCATTTAAAAACTAATAACTTAAAAGATTCTGCGGAAGAGAAAAAATTACATTTTAGCGGCACATTTAAGAAATGGAAGGAGAAAATATATTATGTGTTAACATTGAATACCATTTTGTAGATATGTACCTGCATTCTGTTGCAAGGGTTTCTTAATGAGAATGAATGGAGCTATTTATGATGTTGTTGCTACTGCTATTAATAATGCAGACTTACCGTTTCATTTAAGCTTACAGTACCTCTCAACTACTCATAGAAAGTATAATTTACTTTTTCTTTCAATTCAGCATTTACACATAATACAAAGTAATTTAATACAAAATTAGTGCAAAATATTCGAATAACCAAAATAAGAACAATGCATTTGTATTAAAAAGTGAATTAAATATGCGAACGAAACCATGGAGACATCAAAGAAGATTATAAGGAGTTCGAAAAAGATGATGTTTGTGATTCCCATGTGTCTGAATGATTATTTGACTGTCCATTAAAAAAAAATCATCATTTTTTCTTTTCAAACAATGTGATCACGTTTCTTCTTCGTGCTCTAAATGCCGAGAAGCCGAAAAGAGAAAAAAATTATGTATGCAGACTAAGTAAACATCACAATTAAGCGTAGGATTATCATAAGATTATCAGCACTATTAAATTGCTTCTTCGTCCGTGGGCGAGAGCAGCATACTCTAAAAGAAGTCTCACAGGTTTCGGAACACGTCGCGGGTCAGAAAGTAACAAAGTCAGCCAGTAAGCAAAGTAAAAGCATTTTTTAATTCAGGTGCAGTGGTTTCGTTGTGAAACCACCCTCTTTATATATATATATATATATATATATATATATATATATATATATATATATATATATATATTCAACTTCAATGAATAACATTAGATGGTAAAACAATAAAAATATATTTTTCCGTTGGCTCAATTTCGCGCTCAAATCATCAAATTCTCCATTTCATATTGAACTAAGAAATAGGAATTGTTTTAATTTTTTTAAATTTTTGATTAGCGCTGAAAGAATGAACCATTTTCCTTCTTTTTGCCTGAGGAACTCAATCATATTGTTTCAAAAGATTCAAATTAGTTTTTACATGCAAAGACACGTTTTTTCCTGCTTGGGTGGAGGGTGTGAACAAATGGGGACACCACCCTTTGCAAAAAAATTCCTAAAAAAATTTTTTTTTGACTCTAGGATCTATGTCCAGAGGATCTAATAAACCTATTTATTTTTTTTTTCTTCAGATTTCTAAAAAAATAATGGCGCGCGCTCAAAAGGGTTGAAAACAGATGCTGTAGTAAATGCAGAATTTGAAAACAAAATTGTTTAAAGTAATGTATAATACGGTTTACGATAAGAATATGACATCAACTTCAAAAGTACATAAGCCAAGAATTAACGTAATTACAGAATCAATAGATTAAAATGTTTCAAAAAGACTTCCTAAACCGAAACGTCACCCCTCAAAACATAAGCCAAGAATTAACGTAATTACAGAATCAATTGATTAAAATGTTTCAAAAAGACTTGCTAAATCGAAACGTCCCCATCCATACTTGTAAGGCAAAAGGGGGGGAAACCTGCAAGGCAAAATTTTACCTAACTCCTCCTACGAGTTTTTAAAGGTCCATTCATATTCCAGCAAGTGTAGAAGTTTCTAAAAAAATATCAGTCCTTCCGCAGTCCAAATGTCATTATCGATCGGGCCAGTCTGCACAGCTAAATTCAAATATCCAACTGAAAGCGTTCCACACGGGACTTCAGCAAGCAGTTACCATACAGGGTATTTGCTTAACCATGCTTCCGAGTGGTTAGAAGCAACAACTGTGCTACTTCTTCTGAAGTAAACCACTGTTTAAAACTCGCAACGACAAATACCAAAGCGTACGTTTATGGGCAGTGTCTTAAGATGTCATGATTTGGAAGTTTCGTTCTGTTTCAGCGCGCTGGTCCGATTCACCCCAGTTTACGGTACGTAAATTATAGTTACGCTTTAAATGCTGGAGTACTCATGAATGATACGAATCACCGAGATTAGATGTCAAATGTAATATTTTTTTTCCTTAAAGTCTCAACATTCCGTGCTTCAAGAAGCTATTTTTGCTAAAGTGAATTTTGATTTGAGTACCAATACGAGGAAATGACCCTTATCAATCATTTGAGAAAGTACATTCCTTAAAATAGGTAGAGAAGGAAAAAAGGACACATGCCATATTTTCAAGTTTAGGAACATTTAAAGTGATATGAAAAAAAATGTACGCCTACCATATTTTCGTCACGTAATTATTTAGGCCTGAAAGGTTTAACATGCAGCAATAACTGCTTCGAGTTGGCGAAAAAGCAAAAATAGAAAAGTTTGCATTCTTTATTGCACCTCTATCCCGCTATTTTTAAATTGAAAGTCATTATAGGAGGCGTTGTTATCTCTGACCAATGGCTGCTGAAAGAGGTAAACCAAGACCCACCTATTTACGTAGGATGTGACTTGTCCAACGAGATATCTGTCTTGATTGCACAAAATTAAAATGTCTTACCTCTTTGACTAATTTCTTGAATTCCAAGGTGACGTATTTAAGCTCTAGAACCGAAGACGGATTGCAAATTCCGTTTTTCAACTTTCCTCTCTATACCGCCCCTTCGCGAAAATGGACACTTCTAAAACAAGGCGGAGCCAAGGAACCCACTTTTCGCATTCAGACTTTACCTAGATGTTAGAGAATAATTCCCCCCATAACCAGAGCCTGATTACAGCAGGGGCATGCGGGGCACAGGCCCCTGCTTTTGGATTTCAGGGGAGCCCAAAATCTCCTTAATTTATCATGCTAGTTAAAAATAGATAATGATTTTAATCAGAATCTAGAGTATAATGATGTCATTGATATTTTTGCAAAAGCAAAGACAAGGAAAAAATCTCTTTATTTGTTGATAAAAATTCCCCCTAAAAACTTGATCTCGTTACAATTCTCAAAACCACTCCGAGTTCAGTCTGTATTTACTATTAGAAGTTATACCATAAATACCTTTGATATTTACGGCAAACTGGCAAAGTTTAACCCCATCTTATATAATTATCGTATACTATATCTCTTCTACTTTTTAAACGTTATGATATGAGGTTACCACCAAATTCAACATGGTTGTGTTAATACGCAAGTATCAAATTATTTTATAGCTTCAGAATAAGCGGAAATATAGGGGCGGGGGGGGAGGGGGGAGGGACAAAATGAATTTCATGTCCAGGACTTCAAAAATCATAGTCGGGCCCTAGGGGGGCCCTGAAATACAAATGAGACCCATGTCCAATATCAGAATGATCGGGCTCTGGCCATAACGTGAGTGCAATTTCAAAGCTACTTAATGCAGTCAAGAGTTTAGGTTCAGAGTAACATATTACAAATGAAGAAAATAAAATCGGTGCGGGTAAAAGTGCTGATTATTCTTTTTTACCCTTTCTTACATTTTTTGACAGTCTGAAATTTGTGCCTGCGCACGTGAAACTGCTGGCTCGCTAAAATTGAAAGGTCAGTTGGTTGACTTCTAACTACGGGATTCAATGGATCAAGATTAAGAATCAGAAAAGAAGTAAATATAATTATTTCAAATAAAAGTTGAAGTTATCAGAAAAATATTAAAGTGCTCGTACTAATACCCAAAATTACTGATTTGATCCTTTCTAAACAGTTCGGTATTTCCAATCGTTAAGTTCCACAGCACTTAATGAATGGTAATCTTAACTTTTTTAAAACGCAATGTGCTCAAGCTCTGTTACGCGGGAATGTATTTTATTAGTTATAGCGAATGGGGTAAATAAAAGCAAAGGACACTTCGATAATTTTGCAAAAGTGAGTTATCGCGTGGATACCAACGATGTCAGATGCAGAAACGATTAACGATATGCGAGAAAAAATGGCGTCCGAGTCAGCAAAGAAATGAAGCAAAACACAACGGGGAAAATAATAAATCACATTCATCTTTTGCAGTAAATTACCGCCCTAAGTCAAGGCAATGGCGGAAATACATAAAATTACACAGCCAGCTCAGTTATTCTATGTATTTTACATCTTCATCTATTTAGTGTCATCTTCTTTTTTCCGTCAGAGAAAAATAACCAATTTTCTATAACTACATCAAGTATAATTGCTAATAAGGGTAATTTCTACACACATGCGATTTTTTTTGGTTCGTCACCATTTTGTGGAAAATTAAATACTCGTGCAGTACTTTAACGTTCCTGAAGTGTTATTGATGTGGAACTCTTGTATGATAGCACCAATATTCCACTAACGTTGAATTAACCCTCTATAGGTTAACTATTGCGAAACTTCGACAGACTTAACAGACAGATACATGTATTTATGTATTACAACAAGAAAGGCAAAACAAAATGGCCAATGTTGTTCATATCAATGATACAACATTAACAACATTTATCTAAATGCTTAACTATGTTTTGTCTCAAATGATATATTGATCACTTTACATAAGACGCACATTTTTAAAATACGTCCAACTTAAAACTAATTGTTTATTCCTCCTTCATTACTAAAATTTTTAAAACGTATTAAATTGTGTATTGTTAAACAATTTCTCCTTTTAATTTTTAAGTTCCTTATTTTTCTCTCCATCAAGAACTGATTAAGTAGCTTAAAATTGTTTTTTCCCCTCTAACATGTACTGAGTTTGGAAATTAAGTTTCTTCTACTGTATGAGAAAGTAACTTTGAGGAATGACGTTAGCCAAGCATCCATTGTACTGACTTGATTAAAAAATTTAACGTAAAGAAAGTAACTAGACATTCTTCCTTTTTAAAAGCAAGACCTAATTTATTAAAATGCTTGTAGAACATTAAAATATCAAAAAATAATGTTATAGACTCTAGTAGCAGGACAGCGTAAAATTAGAATTTCAAACTACCGCTTTGCAAACTGGATTTTTTTTTTCCAGAGAAGTAGTATTTTGTTTCATAAGAAAGTGACGCTAAAATTTGGCAGGTAGTGCTAGTTAGTTTAAATAATTACCATAAAGTGATATGCGTAACAATATCTATATAGCATAATGTAAACATCTCTCTCTCTCTCCTTCTCTCAATCCCTCTCCCTCACTCTTTCTATTCTCTCCCTCCCTCTGTCTCTTTCTCTTTCTCTTTCTCTCTCTTTGTCTCTTTCTCCTCTCTCTCTCTCTCTCTCTCTTTCTCCGCTCTCTCTCTCTCTGTCTCTTTCCCTTCATCTATCTTTCTCTTTTTTTTTCTCTTCCTCTCGAATGAAGAGAGATTATCTAGGTACTAAACATGTTAGAGGAGAAGGGGGGTAGTGTGCACAAGGGGTTGGTGTGGACATCTGGAATAATTCTGTTATTTTGTTTTCCAAACTTTCTCTGTTAGTACATGCATATTGAAACACGAAGATGCACTTCCATGTGTATTTTCATGACAAAACACTTGAGAGTTCCGTAGCAATTGACAAAAGCAGGCGGAAAAGTAAATTTTGGATTTTCTTTTAATTTTTAGATTAGACTATTTTGATTAATTATTTCAATTAAATTAGATAATACATAATAAATAAATGTGTTAAATATATATTTTGATATTACGTTCTGCTGTGTATAATTTTGATCAATAATTAAAAGGCATAAAAGGAAAAATTGCTCCATGGGGTTAGAGTGGATGCATGGTGATGGGGCTACTGTAGACACGTGATGATGGGATTTCTGTGGACACATGTACACACTAATCCCTTTCAGCTTTGAGTGAAAAAAATAAGAAGTTAATTATACAGTCGGACCCCGAATTCATCATGCAAAAAAAATTAAAAATAGCATTTACTTTATCTAAAAGCCATAATAAGCAACTGCACAACAATATCCATAATAAAAAAGTGTGCAATTTTTATTCAGCATTCCACGACACAGTAGTTAATTTGAAATTTTGTGTATTGAGTAATACATTTCGATAATTTCCTTGACTCGAAATAGTTTTCTTTGGACTTATGGAAAGAATGAAATACTGTGTCATTTACAGCCTGCTGCGTGAGATATGTTTTCAGTTTCCATTTCACGTAAAACATAAGAAAAGTAACAATTTTAATAAGAGTTTCATTATCGCTTTATGCAATAGAATGGTTATTCATTGGTTGCTCACTCGCAGGTCAAACATTGCTGAATCCAAGAAAAAGCATTTTCTGCTTTGCTCAAGATGGATATATCATTTGGAAAACAATCCAATATTTCCTAACTCAAATTCACAAAATAAAATATTTTTTCGGCTGTTAAAATAATTCGTTAATTCGGAGTTTATTATTCGGTAAAGGGTCATTCCATAAAAATGTCAACCTCAAGCTCAGAAAAGTTTTTTCCACAAAGCCTTAATTGTGACCTATCATTTCATTCAGCTTACTTTCTAGTATATAAATCCAGTAACAGTTTGAAAAAAACTCATTCGGTGTTTTTCTTCCTGCTCTAAACGTGCCAGGTTGTAGAAAAGGCTTAGCATACGCAAAAAACATACGTCTAAGTTTTCTTGTGTAATATAAATTTTTTTGAAAATCTTTAAAAGAACTATGTTCATTCTAAATGATTGGATGTTGGCCCAATAAAATTGTCTGTTCTTTTTGCATACATTATAAGATAAGTATTTTAATTAGTTTGGTTATTTCACTGAAAATATTTACGTTACGTTAGTCACGAAAATGTACTATTTTCTGCTTAAAAACTAAACCAGATGATTGAACCAAACAGCACTTTTTATTTTCTTACATCTGTGTCATATCTACTTAAAAAGTGCAAAATATTTATTTTAGTATCAGTAGATATAAAATAATTAGTATGACTAACGTAACATTTGAGCTGTGACTAACGTAACAGTTTGCATGTGACTAACGTAACATTTTAAAAATGACTGCTAATATTTAAAACTTATATAATTTAATGTAAATTTTCATGAACAATTTTGAATATGTAGGCATTCTATATTGATTAAAAAATATAAAGGGTGAAAAATACTAATAATATTACATTGTAGACCTTCTGTTTACTTAGAAAAATACTTTTTAAAGGTCTTTATAAAGATACTTCCAGTTTAAAGAATTATTAAAAAAGAAAAAAGGTGAGTAAAGCAAAATGAGTACACTGCAAAATATGCATTCAACACAAGCATCCAAGCTTAAGAATTAAGATATTAGAAATACAGTCTTAACAAAGAAGATCGTCTCTATTTTTTAGAAAATACATCTCCACCTATTCGCAACTCCAGAGCTCGAATACGCTATCTTGCGGTGATTTACAAAACTGCCGAAAAAACTAAAACATTGCGTTCCACGTGTTCATTTTGGGCAAAACAAACAGTTTGTTATGTGTATTTTTTTTTTATTTGCGTAATTCATCATTTAGAATCGTCATCCGCAACAGCGTAACATCAAAAATCTCTGATATAAACTGTAAGTACACATTTTATTTATCTTGTTCTGAGTGAATTTGAATAAATATCAGTTTTTCAATTCGATAAAAAAAAGCGGACTTAACAACATTGACTGGACACTAGGGCCGTGCTGAAAAATTACTCTTTTCCTTAACCTAATTACACATAAATGATTTAAATAACCTTTGTTACTACAGCATCCAACTGAAATGGACAGTATGCAAATAAATTTTCTTGAAAATATTTATCGCAGAACAGATTGAAAAATCCAGAAAGAACGTTAAGAATTTGAACAATAAAAAATAAAAGCGTGCAATTTTTATCGCTGAAATATCGCGCCAAGTTTACTTGATTGCTCTACTAAAGCTGTCATTATCGGTAGAAGAGTTTCGCCAAAAATCTGTTTTTAGGGTTATGGTTTTAGTATTGTGTGAAAGAATAATGTATCTTGACACGATTTCGCATATCAGTTAAATCATTTCCATGACGAATGTATTAAATGCATGATGATTTCTTTTGATATCCAATCATATAGTCATAGAAATAAATTATCTAGTGTTAAATGTTACTCTTGATAGTCTGTCACGTATATGTGCACTATGTGACAAAAATGTCGACAAATGCCGGAAATGTCACAAAAATGTCAACAAATGCCAGAAATGTCACAAAACTGGACATAATATGTACTAATGTATAGAAAAAACGGTACACAATGAAAATGCTGTTCGAAGCGAACCAAAAATTTATGAATTCCGAATTCAACATCGTGAAAATGGCTGCTTTAGAACAACTTACTGTATGTTCTGCATTATTTTTTTACTTTCGTAATACTTTTTGATTTCTAATCTCTTTCTACATGGGTCAGAACAACCAAAAGACTTTAAAAAATCTTCTCAAATGAATAAAGAACAAAAAATCATACATACGAACAAAAATGTCTGTCATTCCTAAGTTTAGAAGGAATTTATACGTTACGGCCTGCGTTTGTTTTAGTTTTTTCATCCGCCATTAAACAGTGACTGCAGCGTCCCCTATAGTTTGTTGGAGTTGCGAATTATTAAAATGAAGTAATGGCTGCTCGTTGGAAAACATTTGAAGATGTTACATGACACGGTGACAATAAGCGCTGCTGCCATATATTTCAGAAAATGCAAGAATGATCATTTAGAAATTCAAACATTTGCGGTGATATCAGGAATTAAAATGCATTCTGCAAAAACGTTCGAATTTTTTTCTTTTTTTTCCATATTGCATTTTAATTCAAAAGCATGCACAACACTATTCGTTCGATGACTCAGTAAACCTTACAAAATAATATGCCATTAAAAAGTACTACGGAGTTTCTTATGACAATAACTAGTATATCGGAAGAATACTAGAAATCGGTGAAACTATCAACTTGCATAAAGTTAATTTTTTAAAAGAGAGATATTTAGGATTTGATTAGCCCAAGAATGATGTTATTCAGTTTGTAAAAGCAGTTTTTTCTCTTTTTTTTATTTTCGTACATTCAAATGGAGTTAATTGAACTGAATCTTTCTATTCAATTTCTTACACTAATATAAAAAAAAGTAAGGAAAGAACCATACTGCAACACAAAGAAGGTTCCTAAAAAGTGTAAAAGTAATATAAGAGCAAGAAATTAATTATAAATTTCTTTTATATGCATTCATTGCTTGTTATTCGATGGTTACGTTAGTCACGTTACGTTAGTCACACACAGTTTTTCGTAAAAGTACCATTAAGGGCCAAAAATGATTCATCTGCAACAAATATGTAATATATTTTTAAAAATAGACTGTTTACCTCTTACAAATATATTGGCCAATTTTAAATGCCTGCGTAAGTTTCAGAAAAATTTGCCTCGTAACACAAGCATTGTTTCTCTGGGTTGCAAAAATGTTACGTTAGTCACGACGGCATTTTTGGTGAAAAAACACTCGCCAGCACTTATTTTGCTTCAAATTCTTGGTAGAAATGAAAAATAGTCATCTTGTACATTTTAAATCTGCATATTAAACCAAAACACATTTATTTTTACTCCCGGTGTAAGTAAAAAGAGTTTGAAAATCAGCTGCGAATGTTACGTTAGTCACTATGGAATGACCCTAAACAGGGGTTTTTTGCTTTCATTTTAGTCGGTGAAAAAGAAAAATTCGATAAAACGTGAAATTTCTGAAATAGAGGTTCGTTAAATCGGGGTCTGACAGTAATATATTTTACGTTATTTGCTTGGTTAGATTAATTCTGATAACCATGATTTTATGTCCCGTTTTTTCATGTTTTAAGTTTCATTTATAAAATAAGATTGATTCTTGCAAAGTTATGAGTTCTTTTACAGAATTTTATTTATTTATTTTGAACTAGCAACATAAATTTAAAAGTGAGGACTCTATCAAAAATAGGCGGTGTCAGAAGGCCACCTGGCATTTTTTCGAAATTGAAGACAAAAACGTAGTTTTAGACAATAAATTTGGGAGGAAAGGGAGAGGATGTCCAGGGCAGCTTTTCTCGATACCTTTATCAAATTTAAGTTCCAAAACACAATCGTACGTAAATTAAAACGGGATCGGATTTAAATCGTACGGGATTTAAGACTTTTTCGAAAAAAATTTCGGTCTGTAGAAAATGCAGTTTTAGAAGATTTTTGGCAATGTACATGGGTGGAGAATTTCGGAGTCCTCCCCTGGAAAACTTTCAAAGTTGAAATTCAATTAACGCAATCGTAGGTGATTTTCAACAATGTTAAAGGAATAGGGTTTTTCGAGATCTTCCCCGAAAATTTTTCTGAATTGAAGCCTTAACAATGAAGTTTTTGAGGGTCTTCAGTAATATTAGTAGGAGGATTTGAGGGTTTTATTATTTATCAATTGCTTCATCAAAATAATGGTTACATTTAGAAAGGATTCCATGTGTTTTTACACGTTTTTGAGCCTTTTTTTTTTTACTGAATTAATTTGCTTATTAAAAGGTGAAAAATCAATTTGCGAGGAATTCTATCATTTTTACATATTACCTATTATTATTTTTTCAATTTAAGTTACCAATCACATACTTTGTGTTGGTCAAGTTTATGGGAAAAAAAACCTTTTCTTTTATGTTGGATGAATGGAAGCCGTACACGGATCAACTGACTTCATTATACATTTCTAAGGGAAAAGGTAGACAAAATAGTTTTTTTGAAGCACATAAAATTACATTTTTCCTGATATAAAAGATATGTTCTGAATTTCGTGAAATAGAATTGTAGGGAAACTACCATCGCCAGATGTTGCTGGTAGCACGTTCCACTCTGCATCTTACATAACATTTCCTGTTGACTTCTTTAATAATGAGGTACAGTAGAAATAAATTTCTCTTCTGCATTAAAATGGCCTTTTTTTCAACTAAATAAAAGTAAATAGCTTTTAAACATGTCAATGTATTTTTGAAATAGTTTCTTCCTTATAAGACGATTCATTAGCTATGAATTACTATCTTCAACTTTTTTTACTAATTAAAATGTGCTTAGTTAACGTTAACACTGGCTAAGGAATCTGCTATTTAGGTTCATATTTATTTATTTATGATTTTAAATCCACTGTTTACATTGTTTAATTAGGATTCTAGTTTGTTCACACTAGCCCCATGACATGGGACTTAAGGTGGGGCTAATTATATGTAAAGAAAGGGTTATCCTAAATAACGGGATCCCCCTCAATATATTTAGACTTGTGAATAGTAATATGCTGGAAAAATTTTAACTTCTTTTTAAAACTGAAAGAGGGTTCTCAACCCCCGCCCACAAACTTCATACGTATGGGGAGGGGGTTAAAAGTACATTAAACGGAAAAACAAAGCTACATATTATAATATACACTAGCAATATGCATATACAGTGTCTCCCAAAAGTGTTCGTACACTTTGAAATTTTTTAGTAAAACCAAAATAACTCGAAACTGAATTCGAATATGAAGTCCTACATTTTTTCACATCATTCCTATGTCATTCTAAATACAACCCATTGATTTTTTTCAAAATATTGACGGAACTTCTTTTTGAAATGGGTCAGAAAAAGAAGAGACAGAGAAATAACACGCCACAAAAGTCATCGTACACTCAAATATTTCCGAATAAATTCCTGATTAAAATTATCATATGAAGTTTTATTAATATTTTTGCATTGTGTTGACCCTTATAAGTCATTTGGCTTTATTTTTTTGTTTATTTATTCCTTAATATTGTGCTTATTACTGTAAAATGGCTGGTAGTCGTAAAAAACCGCAAACACCATTCAAAATTTGAATTTTTTTCCCACAGTAGTGATAAATTGGTTTGAAATGTCTCTAAATCAGTTAATTTATTTGTTTGTATAGTAAAGTGCTTGATAAAATGCTTTAAAGAAAGGAATTGGACCGAAAACAAGGTAAGAAAAGGTCAACCGGCAAAGTTGACAAAACGTGATCGGAGATTTAAAGTTACAAAAATTATGAAAAATACACATTTGAGTGCTGTAAAAGTTTCTGCAGAGTTAAATGAAACATTTTACATTTAATTTTTACCTAAAATTGTTCGCCAAGTTCTCTGATTAGCTGGATTAAATGGGAACTCTTCCCGCAGAAATTTTCTTGGTCATGCGAAAAACAGAAAGCTTACGATTTTCGTCGCAAATCAATGCTAAATAAGCTAAAAACGTTTTAGAATCACTTCTTACTTACAGATAAAAATGAATTCAACATTTTTGGGTATTTTTTGGTACAATTGTATGTAGAAGAAAAAATTAGGGACTTAATCTTAAGAACTTCTTTGGATCATTTAATCAGGACGGTGGAGGTGTTCTAGTGTGAGGGTGCATATTAGCATCAGGGCTTGGTAGTTTGTAATTTTTTGATGAAATAATGAATTATGCTGTTCCTTTAAATATTTTAAAAACCAATTTTGAACTCTGAGCCAAAAATTTGGTTATTGGAAACAACTTTGTTTTTTATCAAGATAACGATAAGAAGCACACGGTTTTCAACGTTTGCGTCTGGTGCCTCGAAAATTGTCCTAAAATTTAGAAAATACCCTCTCAATCTCAAGATTTTAACTTAATGTAACGTATTTAGAGATATCTGGAAGCTAGATTACGAAAATTGGGCGTTAAAACGAAAATAGAGCTAGAAACAGTAAGACTCGAAGTGTGGTTGAACACTTACTCAGAAATTACGCAAAAAAAAAAGAAAGAAAAAGAATGAAATCTATTCCCAGACGTTTAAAAGGTGTTATGAATACTGTATGATATTCCACTAATTAATAACTTAATCAAAAGTTAGATTATTCAATAATATATATAAATTTTATAAAGTGTACGAAGACTTTTGTGACATAAAATTTCCGGCACTTTTTGGTTTTTGATTTTTAAAAAATTAAGTTTTAATATTTTTTAAAAACGTTTCATGTAGTTTTGTTAAAAATAGATCATAGATCTTATAATTAAATACCTATTCCGAAATATTAATTCTAACCAATGGAATGGGGCCTATTTCGTTCAAAGTCGTAGGTGTACGAAGACTTTTGGGAGCCACTGTATATAGCATCAAAATAATTATTTACAAAGAAACAGCTGGAGAAATTAAATATTTCTAAAATAGTAGCATTTTTTATACTACGGCTAATGTTAAATTAAGGGGTCATTAAGCACCCTCTTAAAATTTGAGTAAGAAGCTAAAACGTTTACAGCAAACTACTGGTAGTAAGTCTAAAAAAATGGGGCATGTCATGAACTTTAGCTCGAAAAAAAAAATTTTTGAACCACCCTAATGGAGGTACTGTGGACAAAAACAACCCTTTTTTTAAAAAAAAATATTAAATAACAACTCCGCCAAATGTTTTAATATATCAATTAAAACAAGTGCAAAAGTGCAAATTTTTGTAAACAAAATACCAGGTGTGTTAAAAACCGCATTTAGCACATTTTTTTTTCCAAAATTGTAAAATTTGTTCACGTTAGCCCCTTTTCCCCTATCTGAATTTCCGTAGTAATATGTCCGCGCTAGAGATATGGGATCCGATTGAAATGGGCGTGATGCTAATTGCCGTTTTCTCAAATATTTGTTTCTTTAATTGTAACTTCACGGCATCAGTGATTCAATTCTGTATCTTCGGGTTTAAAAGTATGATCATAACTAGTTATAATGTCATTTAGTAAAGCAGTTAGCAAAAAAAAATAATTAATTGAATGTTGTAATTCATTTAAACTCAAAGTAATTGTGTTAGAATTAGGATGAAATTTTTACTCAACTTTGAAATATTTTAAATGTAATTTAATTTTTGAAAAAATGTTATCAACTTTTAAATTTTATCATTTTAATGTGAATTCACTTAATTACCTAATTAGCCTTTTCATTTCACTAAAATTTAAATTATTTAATTGCGTGATATAAATTACTTCTCATATTTTTGAACGGCAGTAACTTCAATTTAAGATCTACATTAGCATCAATGAACATATACCAAGGTTATTATATATTTTAACGTGCTATTTACACTTTTTCTAGAATTTTCAAACGTTTTTATTTAGGTGAGTTAATTAACTAATATTTTCATTCTGGTCAGTATTAAGCATTTCTATTTCATGTAAAAAATAAAGAAAATGTAAGAGGTAAAAGTTGTAAGATGTTAAGAAAAATGTATAGTTAAATTATTTAATATCGCTGTACTGAAATATTGGTTACAAATTGATAGATACTTCAAGAAAACATTCATTTTAAAACTGAACATTTAGATATTTGCCAAAAATATTTAACTTGGTTACAGCACGAATTTATAGATCACGTACCTTAGGATTGTCTCACATTTTTAACGCCATTGAGCTCGGATTCTCCAACAATAATTTAGTACATTTGAAAAGTTTTTTCAGAGCAATGAAAGTCAATAAAACTGGATGATTAGATGATTTTCAAACTACATTGGAAACAGTATCATATGAACATGGATAATTAGAAGCAATCACGATTGCTTATTGTTCTCACTTGACTGTTTTGATGAACTATGATTTTATCCCCCCCCCCGTCTCCCTCTGCAGCACCACCGTCGACCGGCCGCCTCACGATGCTGCTCCTCTAGCGAAAACCGTCTCCAGGTTGCGTCCATATCCTCTACATACACAGATACATACACGCACCTACAAACACACACACACGTAGATACACCTACATACCTACACACAAAAAAACACACATACGGCATACATACGGACACCTACACATACACAAACACATGCCTACACACACACACACACAACTACCCACACACTTATGCCTGCACACAGACACAAACACACATGCCTATACACACACACAAACAGATACCCCCAACACACACAAACTCACACATACAAACACACACACCTACATGCACACACACACATTCGTGATTGCGAAAAACATAATTTGAATTCAAGATGTTAAAATTCAAACTAATTTATTTATTATTTTTTTTTTTTTAGTACTTTCAATTACCCAACTGTCAAGCTTATTTTTGAATCAGGATGAATTAATTTATTCTTTCATTTATTGGTAGTCTGGACTTGTATTTCCGTTTCAGGTTTAATATATATTGCAGCTTAAAAAAATATATTATTAGTTTATTCAGTTTGCTGCATTAAAATATTAACTTCAAAGAAGAAAGAAAAGGTTAACTTAACATTTGAAACTTTTGAAATGAGCCATAAAAGTCACTTAATCAATTTTTTACATAAGTATTACACTAGTCTATCTATCACATCAACAACAATCTTTTTGCATTTTTATTGCTACAATGTTCCGATTCCTAAATATTGCTTCAATAACTTTAAAGTGTTTTTTAACGTAAGGAAAATCATTGAAACCGGAAAATCTGGTGATTTTCAATCCGCATTGATAAACCATATTACCTCTTCGTGGACAACTGGAAAATTAGTTCTTTTACAATATTTCAGTTTACACAATCATCGAGTTTACTTGTAATTAAGATTTCGGAGTATTAACAAGTATTGTTAAATTCCTCATCAGTTTTATTTGTTTTGTTACGTTCTCATTAAAATATCTTATTAAAGTTCCCGCGCGACTTTTAAAAATGTACTCAACTTTGTTCCGTGAACAAATCTTTTATGTTTACACTGAAGCAAGTTTGTCTAAGAAAAAAGCATACAGTAGTTTTGATTTTCCCTTTATGTTTTGAATAAAAAAGCTAAATGCGAAGGTTACACAAAATCTTCATCCTATATTACAGCGGAAATTTTTCGGTTCACAATTAAAGATTAACATTAACTTTTCTCATTATGTAAGAATCTGATTGAATGAGAAACGTAGGGTCAAACCAATATTAGTATAGTACATAGTTTTCCTAAAATATTTTTTTTTATTTCCTAAATTTAATGTCCATTACTCTTTGCTGTTTAATCAGTATTTTGTTAAGAAAATGAATAAATGAAGCTTTTCGGTCATCTTATGTACATATGGGTAAGCAAAGATTTTTTATATATATATTGCAAAGATGTGAACTGCATACTCAGTACGTTAAAATAACATAGAAAAATCCCTCATAACATGAATTAATCTCATTTAGGAATAAATTTGAACTACTAAGTGCTAATGGCTTTAAAACATGTGCGAAAGAAAACCAGAAAGTAAATCCTGAAAACAACAAGACTATTATCTAACTCTTGATTTATAACTAGTATTCTTTAAGGATATCCTAAGCAAAATTTAAATATGAGAGTACTTAAATGTGTACGAGAAAATTATTCGCGTGAACCTTCAGTTTTCAAGTAAAGAATTTTTTTGGAGCATTATTTGTTGATTTATCTATACATTTATTTACATTCAATTTGAAAAAACAGGGAAAGGAAGAGAAAAAAACCTTAGGAATTCTCGGCTAAAAGTACTCCAGAAAACAACAAAAGGAATTTACTCTTATTTATTCAAATATAACTCTGGCAAAAAATAACTTAGACACACATGATACATTGAAATTTTAATGCTAGTGAAAATATTACGTCCAAACTTCAAAATAAATATAAATACATTATTTTGTCGAATATATTTGCAAATTTTCAAAGTGCTTACCTTTAGATTAAATAGAGTGTTAAACGTGTCACAAAATTTTCGACTGTGAGCGAAAATCTCATTTACTCATATAACTCATTTACTGATATTTTATCCCGTTCCTTGCGTAAGGATTTCTTTAGGAATGCTTAAATTTTATGAGGTTTAGCACACACCTCTGTCTCCAAGACCTTCTTGCATTGTTAAACGGCGTCAACGACCTCAATGTGTAAATGTTTGGGGTGGGATATGTGCAAATGGGACATAACCCACTTGTTTTTAATGATCAAGGGGTACAATTTATTTAAGAAACATATCGCAAAATCTTTTTACTTCCTTTTCCAAAAAAGGAAGTTTTGTATTCGTGAAAAAATTGTCACTCAAAATTCGGCCTTAATTTCCATTTTGCTCACCCTCGAATTAATGTTGAGTTTTTTTTTCAACCCGACCACACGCGGATAAGTGCCTAAGAACGTATAAACACACGAAATATCCATTTTGACATTCCCCGAGTTAATTAGAACGACTTTTTTCGTGACGTCAGTATGTACGTATGTATGTATGTGCGTATATGCGTATGTGCCAATGTGCGTATGTATGTCGCATAACTCAAGAACGGTATGTCCTACAAAGTTGAAATTTGGTACGTAGACCCCTAGTGGGGTCTAGTTGTGCACCTCCCCTTTTGGTTGCATTCGGCTTTTCTAAAGGGGGATTTTGCCCCTTTTTAGGGGAAATCATTGTTAATTTCGATGTAAACTCAAGAGGTGTTATAATTTGGCGGACACTTGGCGATATTATAAGTTGGCGACAAATTTGGCGGCTTTTTTTTTTTTTGAGCAATAACGATTGCTTATTGTTCTCACTTGACTGTTTTTTTGATGTCCTTTGATTTTATTTTCTCCCCGCCTCCCTCTGCAGCACCACCGTCGACCGACCTCACGATGCTGCTCCTCTAGCGTAAACCGTCTCCAGATTGCGTCCATATCATACACGCATACCTACACACACACACACACACAAACACACACATACACACGCCTACATACACACACATTCGTAATTGCGTAAAACATAATTTGAATTCAAGATGTCAAAATTTAAATTAATTAATTTTTTTTATGTGGTTTCAATTTGGCCATTGGTGGTAATGTTCAGAGAGTAAACTTATGAAACACATTAAAACTGCCAATAATGAGGAAATGACATTAAATTGGAGTAAAAGAAAGTCATGTGGTGCACACATCAGCTCGTTTGAAGATGTTTTCATACCTTGGTAGCAAAAGTTCTTTAGAAACAAAATATGAACGTTCCAACTGAATTCTGCACCTGCACACAGAGTAAAGGCACTCAAGATTGGTGAAAGACACATTTTCTGGTCTTCATTGGAGCTAAAAAACGGCCACCGAATTCCAAAAATTGTAACCTAATGGATTATTCTGTTTGGTCGATCTTGGAGACAAGGATATGTGCTAAATCTCATAAGACTTCGGTATTCCTAAAAAATCCTTAAGTAAAGAATGGGATAAAATATCAGTAAGGGAGTTGAGGTTTACAGCCGAGTCTGTGTGACACGTTTAAAGCTTTGTATTAAGGCTGAAGGTATCCGCTTTGACAATTAGTAAATATATTAGAAAAAACAATGTATTCATATTTATTTTGAAGTCTGGTCGTTACATTTTCATTAGCATTAAAATTATACTGTATATTATGTATGTCCACGTTATTTTTTTTTCACACTGTACGGTGTGCTTTTTCATTCTGTCATCTGATTTTTCAAAAAACAACTTCAGATTCAAACATTATTCTTTTTTTCATTCTTATCTCAAAAAAAAATAACGCATCGTAAATGCACTTTTACGTGGGCGGCTTTTTTAGCTATCGGAAATCTTTCAATGTGGAGGCCTTGTTTGACTACAAACTGGACCCTACTGCTAGATGTGACTAGTACAGATGCGCCCTTCTAAAATTTTAAGATTACTGTACGTTATTAAGAGTTTTAAACAATGTGTAAACTTTTGAAATTATCACTTTTAAATTATAAATTTTTAAAGAAATGGTTGGTTTTCGACTACTTTTTTTTATTTTTGAATAAATGGTTGGTATTTAATTTTATGTTATCAAATAATTAAAAGAAATAAAAAGACTCAAAGTATTTTCATTTCAATAAAAACTTGAGTTTATCTATATATAAGAGCAACGGCGGGTTTTTTTTTTTTTTTTTTTTTTTTTTTTGTACCCGATGACCAGAAGATCTTATAGCACCTACAGCCCAGAAACTTAAGGGAGTATAAAATCCCCCACACCCACCCTCTAGCATTATATATCATTGGCAACTGTTTTCATTTCCGAACAAGATGATATTTGCTTCATTTCTCTCGATTAATTAGAACATGAGATATAAGCTATACTAGCTGAGCCAATTTTAAAGGTTTTTCTTTTGAGAAAAAAACTATATAACACTAGGTCCACTTTCCAGAGAATTATCAACCATATATAACACTAGGTCCATTTTCTAGACAATTTTAAATTACTTCTTTTTAAACATTTCGGGGAAAGTTGTCATATTTCTTATGAATGCTTTACTGTTACTACTCTAGGTTAAATTCATTATTGTGCGTGTGTAGATTGAATTTCTTTTTAACTAGAAAGCCGCTTGGCGAATATCGCGATGAATTATGGAGTTACGGAACTATTATCCTTGAAAGCTACAGTAAATGTCATTTTAATGCATTTTTGCTTATTTTGCAAAATATTTTGAATTGCAAAGGATTGTATTTAGGTTTTCAAAGGGTGTTTACGCATTTTAATTAAAGAATATAATTCTTGATTATTTGACATCAAAAGTGAGGAGAGCGCGGAGATTTTTTTTTTTTTTTTTAATTCTAGAAATGGGTTTTTCCCCCTTTTCTCAAACGATAGCTTTTCCATAGGTAAATTATTTTTCACACAGGTTACGAGATTTCCTTTTTTGTCCTAGATGTACCGTATTTTTTAATTACGTTGTTTTTTTGCTGGAGAATTTTCGTTTAAACGTTTTTGTTACAATGACTGGATGGCTTATCGGCATGAGCTTGCTTCGCTCGCTAATTGGGTCGGTCACTGTCGGTTGCTGTAGCTCGGTCGCTTGGCGAGTTTGAAGATAGATTTGCAGGATCATTTACATTAGAAAACCACTGCTAATGTGCTTTTATACTTTTTTTTTTTGGCGGAACATTTATTATTGCCGAAGAAAAAGCATCCACTTCACTCGCCAAAGGACTGGAGTCCGGTAGCGTGGTCACTTGGCGCGTTAGGCGCTGAATATTCCAGTCTAGGATTATTGTTTTGAAGCAACCGTAAATATGATCCAATGTTTATCGAATTGTTATGAATTCCAAAGAAACTTTTGATTTGTTTTTAAACAAATGAAATATACGACTTTTTTTTCTGACGATGATTTTTGAATGTTCCACGGATTTTCTTTATTATTTTTTTTCTTCGTTAGACGGATGGGATAGTTAATTGATCAGAGTTCGCTTCGCAGACACAACTGAGTTACGGTAGCGTGGTTGCTGGGCGAGTTTGGCAATAAACAATAGAGTTGCCGATCAATTTTACATTTGAAAAATAGTATTTGATGTATTTTTTGTTTGTTTGGAAAAACATTTTAAATTGCAGAAAAAACCGCTTCACTCTTTAAAGAGTTTTAAAACAACTGTAAATTCATTTTAATTTTTAAGCGAATAGTTTTAAATTCTTAAGAAACTTTAATAGGTTTTTTTTTAAAGAGCGTACACATTTCAGTTAAAGAAAAATGATGATTTCACATCGGGGGAGGGGGCTTCGATTTTTTTATTCAATGGACTTCCCTTAAATTTTTAGCACTGGCATCGCTGTGCGGGTACTGCTAGTATTACTTAAAAAGTACCTTGAAATACCCTGTTTGATACTAAAAAGCAGTGAGTTATACAAATTTTACCTTTTACAAAATATTATTTTTATTTCGTAGTCTTAATTTTTATTAATGTCTATAGAGTGAAGCATTGTAATGCTCGTTAAATATTTTCAATTCATTATGTAGTAAACTAAAATTCAGAATACGCAACCAAACTTTGAAATTTACCTGTTAGCAGGGTTATATATTTGGGGAGAAAACATTTTCTTATTGACACAGTACCGTGCACAGACCGAGTTTTCTCCTTGAAATGTAATAATTGTTTTGTTATCTTATGTGCCCCTGGCATATTAACGTGAACAATTGAAAGCATTTTAAAGTACGAAGTTACTTTTTTCTTTAATCTTAAATGATTTCACAAGACAAGAAAAAGATTTTTGTCAAACTGATTTTTTTTTTTTTTTTTTTTTTTTTTTGAAAATGAGTAAAAAGGGTTATTTATTGACAGTAGTTTAACCTTTTTTTTTTAGTTATCAAAATGTAGGCGTTAGACATTTCAGGTCGCAGATAATATAGAAAAAAAGGGGTTTTTAAAGTTATTAAGAATTTTAGTTCAGAGACGGTATAAAGAGCAAAATCTCGTTTACCCGGCTCTCGTTGATACATTTCAAATTTATTAGCTTTTTTCTTTTTTTTTTGAAAAATTTCAGGTTGACATAAATAATTTGACATCATTATAGAACCTTACTGTAAGTACGCTAAACATTCGCTTTTTCATTTGATCTAAAAGATTCTTCATTGCTGACACTCGGTCGAATATTCAAATACATCAAATTCATACACTGTAAAACAAAATTGTGTACATTTACTCCAGAAAATCAGTGGCAGCTTAGCTGCCTCCACTACTCTGGAGTAACTTAACTGATATAAGCTGGTGTAAAGTTACACATCGCATGTGGAAGGTTACACCATGGTAATGTAACTATAGCGTAACGTCTCACCCATTGCTGCTTAAAGTTACACCAGAATTTTCTGCATGCTTACACAGAAATTGCTTAAAAGATTACATGTTAGCAAAAATTGGGTTTTAATCTGACTTTCCTGAACATTTATCAAGTTCATGCTTTTTAACAATCAATATACATCAATTACTTTAAAATTCAATGTTATTTATTTTAATACACAAACAAGACATTTTTATCGCACTAAGAGATAAAATGACCTGAGTGATATCCGTGCCCAGAACGCGAATCTTACAGATGAGGCGGGCCGCAAAGCAAGAGCTACTAAGGCCGGCTTTCGTTCCGCTAATAGGAGTTTACCTGCTCTGTGTCGATTCTGATCTCTACGCATGTGCTTTAAATTCTACTGAAAATATAGTGCAAGGTTCCTAAAACAATTTGAGTTTTTAAAACAATGATGTTACACACTTCAGAATTCGTGCAACGTTACACCCATTAACACTGGTAACCTTACACATTTCTTTAAGTGTAGAGGGATAGTAGACGATCGGGGTATCGAGGAATCAAGATTTCTGCAATGTGCTCATGAACCGATAGTTTGGCATGAATTCTCAGTTGAAATTTATTTCGGAGAATAAACAAACAGCACCATTTCAAATTAAAAAAAAAAAACTTTTTTTGCTTACACTTGATCACAGCAACCACCACTTTCCTAGTTTTCAACAGATTTTGAAGTGGACCTGACCAAAGGCAATCATCAGCAATGCTGAGATGGACTATATTAATTGTAAAGCGATTTAGGGACTGTTTTTCAATCATACAGTATTTAAAATAAAAGAGAGCGGGCCAATTTTTTGTTAAGAAATAATGTGCAATATTATTTTTATTAATTTTAATGTTTTATAAACAATCGTGTGAAATTTTGTTGCAGAACCTTTATTTTTTTTATTGTATAATGAACGGTAAGTCTGCTTGTTTAAGGATTTGTTTTGATGACTGCCCATATTACTCGGAATATTCAAATTTTTGATTCTCCGGATTAACTTCGGTTCCAGTTAGTTAGCATAAACGGGATTGTACTCTGCACTGTAAAAAAAATGCGTAAGGTTATCAGTATTGATTTTAGTAACGTTACACGAATTCTGAAGTGTTTAACATCATTGTTTTAAAAACTCAAATTATTAGAGGAACCTTTCACTATGGTTTCATTAGAATTCAAAGCGCATGCGTCAAGATCAGAATCGGAGCAGAGCAGCTAAACTCTTATTAGCGGAGTGCAAAACCGACCTCGGTAGCCGAGCGGTAAAAGCTCTTGCTTTGCGAGTCTGTGAGATTCACGTTCTGGGTTCGGACCCAGCTTAGATTATTTTCTCTCTTTGTACAATAAAAAAAATTTGTTTGTATATGAAAACAAATAAATACCGTGTGCTAAAATAATTAGTGTGTATTGGTTGTTAAAAAGCATGAAGTTGAAAAATCGTTCAGGAGAGTCAGATGAAAGCTAAATTTTTGGTAATGTGTAACCTTTCAAGCAATTTGTCAGTATGCAAACAGAAAATTCTGGTGTAACCTTAAGCAGAATTGAGTGAAACGTTACGCTACAGTTACATTACCATAGTGCAACCTTCCACAAGCGATGTGTAACTTTACTCCAGTTGTATTAGTTAAGTGACTCTAGAGTAGTGGAGGCAGTTAAGCTGCTTCCGTTTTTTTGAAATAAGGTTACACAAAAAAAATTTACAGTGTATTACGGTACAGGAGTAGTTTTTAAATAAAATTACAGGTATTTTCTAACATTAAGATTTTATCAAAGCACACTTTGGCTAAAATGCACTAAGAAGCATTTAATGCATAATTTTATTGATAAAAAAACAAAGCAAAGTTAATTAATGGAATAAGAATACGAAGCACAGGGGTACTGATCGTATCATATCTTTTCTTCGATCGGGAATATTTATTTCCCATAAGACTCGAAGATGAAAAGGCATTCTATTCAATTTTGGCACAAGAAATAAATTGCATTTTGGATTGATGAATCTATGAATAATTTAGTTCCCTTACCTTCTTTTATTCTTAGAAAACTGGACAGCTAAACAGCATGGTCTTTTCAAGAAATCAATAATATTACTTGGTTTGTTGCGAAACTATTTAATGCTAAAATTCATTTAGCCCTTAAATATAGACTGTTACCAATCGGTTTCATACCCATTTTTGTTTTCTAAAATATTTTGAGAACTAAATAAAACTTTGTAGTTGACAATAACCAAGAAAATAATCACTGAAGGTGCTATTAAATCAGTTTTAAATTTTGTAAATGCACAAATCTGACAGAAAACAAAAATAGTTCTTTTATTTATTTATTTATTTATTTATTTATTTATTCATTTATTTAGTGCTCTTGAATATGTCTACTAACTATGATTTCTATGACGAAAAAGTTTTTATTAATACTTATATTAAAGCATTTTCACAATTTTTCTCAACGTTTTGGGACACTTGATGGCAAATTATGTGTTGGTTTTTCAGTTTAAGTTAAGTTCGGTAAAGTTTAGTTGCCAAGTGAATGCTTAATCATAAACCATATTTAAATAAACTATGATTTTTTTAAAGTATTTTTCTTGTGATTTGAACAGAAGATCAAAGCGAAGGAACATATTTTAAAGTGTTTAAATTAAAATACGTTTCCTTAAAGTTAATTATTATTTTTTATTCTTGTCAAATATATTCATAAAAAGTTCAGAATATTTAATACAATAACTTTAAATGTAAGAAATTAAAGACATTTTTTCATCCTTCAAAAAAAAATTACTTTTTCAGAGGATTAAATATGATGGATTTCTTAGATAATGTCATTCCAGATTTCTTCATTTACGTCCCGTAACTTCAAAATACTGTGTACCACATTTTACAAATGCATAATTTTACAAGTTAGTTCAAAACATAACTATTTCACGTAGTTTAAGAACAAATAAACGAGTAAGTAAAAGAGTAGATAAATAAGAAAATAAGTTAATGCTTGAATGAATAAGTGAATTACTAAATTAAAGTTTATTAATAAAGTAATTAATAAAAAATACATGAAACATTTGATAATTGATTGAATAATTAAACGAAATTAACTATTTCACTTTGCCCCGCATGTACTTGTCTAATTGTACAAAATATTTGAAATAAAACGAGGCATAATATTAACTAAATAAATGTTGCGCCTAATATTAGAAGGTCCCAATTGATATTTCAAATATTAATTACAAGAACTTTATCATTTAATAATAACAAAAACAATTTTCGACTTACAGCAAAATATTACAATATGAGTATCATTTCTTTGAAAATTGCTTATTATCATATTCTATGATTTTCACAGTTATTTTTTTTTTCTTGACTGGAATAAGCTGCATGTGCTACTACATAGTTAAAATACTGCTAGATAAGTGGCGCTAAAAGCAGAGTTAATATTTCACCATATAACTTTGCACCGCTATTTCACTTTGCCCCATATTCCCCTCTTATAATTTTTTCATTCCTATTTTAAAGTACTGGAATTTAATTTCTCATAATAGTGTCATTATGAGAAATTAAGGTATGAGTTATTTTTTAATATTTCTTTCAGTTTTACGCACTTTCGAAAGTATTTATTTCGCTTTTGTTTTGTACAATTTCGTTCTACATGTTATAGTAATGTTTGCAGAAAATTACGTTTATTTAATGTTAATCAATTGATTCATCATAGTTTCTTGGAGATATGCTCAAAAAGCGACGATTAATCAACAAAGTGACCGATTAATCGGTATATCCCAAGTGCATATAGGTAGAATTTTTATGCCTTTAAAAAATTTATGTAAAAGACATCAATTCCACAAATAAATTAATTATGTGCATAATAAAACATTTAAGACTTATTGTTTCAGAAAACTATTTAGGTATTTATTACTTATAAGTTTATTCATCATAGTTTCTTGTTCAAGGCATCGGAAAGTAATTTTATTTTTTAAAAAAAATTTCCGCTGGTTCATCAGCAAGATTTAGCAGAAGCTAAATGAAATGAAGTGCTCGTGGTTTTTTCATTCCTATTCAAAAGGCCTGGAATTCGATTATTCATGATTGTACCATTTGAATATGAGCTCTGACAGCTATTTTCTTTAATGTCATTCGATTTTTTATATTTTTTGAACTATTTATATTGCTTTTATATATGTACACTTTCTTTCTACATGTTATAGTAATGCTTACAGAAAATTACATTCATTTATTGTTAACAAACTGATTCATCATTGTTTCTTCTTGAGGTATGATTAAAAAAAATGCTGATTAATATACAAAGTGACCGATTATAGTTGGTGTTTCGACGAAGTGGCCGATTATGGCCGATTAATCTGTTCATCCCTAGTGCATATAAGTAAAGTTTTTTTCTCGTTCAACAATTTCATTTAAAAAACATCAAATGGCGGTATAAATCTCAAGTACCGAGAAATACAAAACATGAAGTTGGAGTTTTCCTAAATAAATGCATAAACGTAAAATGTTCTTTCAGTCTACTTAATTATTATAACTTTGCTCTTCAGTAAAAGATCGTCCGCCACATCTCAGCTCAGGAATAGAAGCAACGTAAATTTTCTCTGGTAGTTCTGATGCCTTTCATTATGTTGCCGAATCCTCGGGGTGTAATAAATTATTTCCTATCTACCTACATACAATTTAAATTTGGAATCCCTTCAGACTTTCCATAAGTTTGCAACTGCTCACTGAATGAATAAATTTCGCAGAGTTTCGTAATCTCACAAAGCAATTCTCGTGAAATAAATTCAGCTATCCATTCTAAAGGAACATGAAAAGCTAAAAACATTCTTCGCCTGCACAAAAGGAAACCTTTCTTTCTAGTTTTACAATCTTTGATTCCATCATTAAATTTTTTTCACTTGGAAATACGTAAAACGAAATGTTAAGAATAAAATTAAGTAAGTAATGAAAAATATAAAATACCGATGAATATGCATAGAAACTGATGGTCTCATTTTTAATACTCAAAACAAAACGTGGTTAATTTTGTTAAACAGAGTTGCTTAATAATTCAGTACTTGTTAAAACATTTATTCGTCGTAAAGCTAAGTGTATTTTGGTGCATGTTTCTCAAAAATTTTCAGTTAAATCTTTCAGTTGACCTTTTGTGCAATAAATTATATTATTACGTAAAATAATTTATTGCACAAAAAAGTTTCTAACCATTGAAAATGCATACTATAAAAGCACTTATTTTCGCGTGCTGTAATTTCGACAAAAATAAAGACATCGATAATGATTTTGCGAGCGGAAAAAATCGTAAATTTTATGAGAAGTGAGACGAAAATAGATTGTGAATATAAAGTTGAAATGTTTGGCGACATTTTAAGTTTTCGCAATTACGATGATCTCGCAAAAATTGTGAAAATAACAGCCTTGCAGAAATAAGTGCTTTTACTGTATTTCCTTAGCTTTTTTTTTTTTTTTTTTTTTTTTTTTTGTCGAAAAGGATATGACATTTTTTCCCAAAAGGGCAGAGAACCTTAAGTAATTTTCAAGCTGAAAATAACTTTCAAAAAGAAAATAGAAACCATTTTCGTTAAACTAAGACAAACAAACCAAAAATAGCTTTAAAGAAAGCTGCAAGTTGGCGGCAGATCCATAAAAAATGGTGCGTGACTTAAGAGTGTGAGACCCATGGGTTTTTTTTAACTAATTTGGTACTAGTTTAAGAACTGAAGGAGGGAGTGCTTGGTAAGCACATGTTTTTGATTGATAGTATAGCACAGTGCTTCTTAAATTGTGTTTCGCAGAACACTAGGGTTCCATGAAAATAAGGTTTTGAGTGAAGCCTTTTTATTTGCCATAAAATGCCCATTTTTGGAGGAAAAAAAAACTTTTTTTGAATTTATTTTTAAAAAAAATGTTAGACACCAAACGTGCTTTTTTTTTTCGATGATAATAAGATACGGAGTTGTAGCCAATTACGTAACTGAAATTGAGGCGAAAGTTGAATTGAAACATCCAGAAGACTAAGAAAAATTAAAAGCTTTAAAAAGTAAACATACTGACAAGTAGAATCAAAGAATTTATAAGCTACAAAATGGAGAATTGTAGCTTAAAAATTGTCTCAAACAATAAAATTAGAGAAATCTTTAAATGCGATTTTTCGATATTATTATTTACGATAGCTTTTATAACTTGAAAAGTTTTAATGCCTACCAACCTGACTTTTAACAATAACGTTTTTCACATTTCTAGCTTTGTTTTGAACTAGGACCTAAGCTCTCTATCAGTAGAAAATTTTACAGCTGTTTAACCGAGAAACGTTCAAGGTTTTTCTGTGGAAAATCTGCGAATTTTAATAAAATTGTCATAATTTTTCTTTGTGATTTTTGGACCGTAATGAAACTTTGAGTTCGGAACACAAGTAAGTGTTATAGTAACTTATAATTACAAAAGATTTTTAAATACATTGAGCTGGAATGAGTCTAGAGGGTTTAGCGTAAAATGTAAAATTTGCTTTTTTTTCCAAAGTTTCCTTTTTTTGAAAAAATAAAATGAGAAAATTATAATTTTTTGTTTAATTTCCTACTTTTAATCATTCTTTAATTAAAAAAAGCATATGCAGTATTCTAAACATATAGTAGGGGAGATAGCGACCGAAATTTTACGACAATATATATAAGGCCAGAATTTTTTTTAATATTAGATTAGTTTACTTAAAAGAAGAAAACGCGAGTCTACCAAAAAGTTATCGTTGCAATAATTAATAAAAAATTTTGCAATATGTTGCAAAAACTTGTGAAATTGTCTTATATATATAAGGCTGAAACTCGGTAATATTATTGATTACGTATAAACATAACGAAAAATATATGTCTACCGCGTCCGAAGCGTTGCCGTGCCGTGTCTACCACCCACGCAAGGTGCGAAAAAATCAGTCAATTTTGACTTTAATATATAAGCCTAAAATTTTATTTAATAATTGTTTATAATGTATAAAATATAAAAACAAAAGTCTACCAGTTGTATTATGTTGCAAAGGCATGATAGACGCCACGGAATGTCGACCTCGTACCTCTATGTGGCGTTTATCTGGTCGCTAGCGATCGCTCAAAAAGTTTGCTTGTCGTCGCGAAATTTAAATAAAGCTGATTTATTTTTTAATAAATAGTTTAAATCCTGTTTTCATTCAAATTTTTAGTCTACCGTGACTAAGAGGTTGCTTAGTCTTTGGTCGACGTTGCTTAAATTATAAAGTAATTGGAAAATATGAATGATTTAAGCATATTAAAAAAATAATTTTAACATTTAAGCAAAATTAAAAAATATTTCATTAAAATTGAAATTTTGTACAAAATTATAGTGAAATTTATTTTTCATTAATAATTTCTTGACCTTTTAAATTATGCCTCTTTTATTTATTTATTTTTTATTGTCAAGTACTTATGAAATAAAATTTTTTGCATCGATCTTACATAACAATAAATAATTAAAAATAATCAAATAAACAATACTTTACATATTAATTAATCTTTACGAATAATAAATCTGAAAGTCTCTCTGTCTGGATGTCCGGAGGATGTCTGTAGGATGTCTGGATCTCTGTGGCGCGTATAGTGCCTAGACCGTTCGGCTGATTTTCATGAAATTTGGCTCCAATTTTAAGAACAAAATTATCATAAGATGGACGAGTAAATTACGAAATTATCATAACGTGGAACCGTAACATGGGCACAAGTAAATTGGCGAGATACGAAATTATCATAACGTGGAACTGTAACATGGGTACAAGCCAATTGGCGAGAAAATTCACCATACATTCCTTGTAAATATACAGGCGAACCAAAAGATCTTTTAATTTTTCTATTACGGGCAAAGCCGTGCGGTTACCACTAGTAACCTATAAAACTGTAGCAAGGAACATAATTTTAGTTAAACGAATTATTCATCAGGTGCATCGCCTCCCACGTCTGACTCGCCCAAATAATTTTCGTTTTCGCTTTCGTTGCTGAATTTATATTCAAAAAATCTTACGCTCAACTTAGCATCATTGTCAATTCAATAATCATCATCACTGTGAATGTCGGTACTATTATTAGCTGTTTCGGTAAAATCATCAATATCTGTAATAGAAAACCATTGATAAAAAAAAAGAAAGAATTTTATTAAAAGCCAAATCTGGTTGAAAAAAAATGATTACCTGAGGCATAAGGCTGTGCTTCGAATGTAAGATCTTTTATTGTTTGCGGTGATTGTTTTCAGTAAACCATTTAAAAACTTTTCAGTTATCCTCAATTTTCCACCCACAATCAGGAGGTGATAAGCTTGTCAGATTTTTTAAATGAGAATTAGTCCAAATTTGCGAAATGCAAGCTGTTCTGAGAAAATGTTCACGAAGTTCAGACTAACATAGGGTTAAGGATGACGGATCAAAACTCTTCACGTTTTCGAGAATTACTTTATCTTTTTTCAAAATTTTTATAAACCTTTAAAAACGTAATGGTTCTTGCATCATTAATTTTTTTCATTTTATTTTTTCTGTACATTCGGCGCACAAACTCTTCCGAAATTTCGAGTTGTATTCGAATTTGCAACATGCATTTTAAATTGTGCGATGGCTGATAATTACTCAAATTTGTTAATACTCCTGTGTATTCTTCCGACTTTGTAAATAGAGCGTAAAGCCGGACTTTTCCTTTTCGGAAAAAAGCCGGATTTTGATCGCAACCAGTCATTGCGTGTAAAGCAACCAAGGCGGAACAAACGTTTTCCCCTAAATTCTTGTAAAGTTCAGAGACATTGATACATCTTAATGATTTTCCAACGCCAACTTCCATCCAGACCTTTATTTAAGAATTCAAAAACTTCATGTTAGCCAATATTATAACTAATACATCAGTATCTGAACATCGTAGGTGGACGTCATATGGAGGCTGTCGCTCTTCAAAAATGACAAAGATGATAAATCATTTTTATGTCGGATTCTTCGCGGTCTGGGGCACGATTGAATATGATCTACTATTTTTACAACTTTTCTGTTGATGGTTTCAAATCTATAACACTGTTTTTAGTTAATATGTACAAATTTATCTTCAAAATAAACCGCTTTGTTATCTCGTTCCCAGTTTTTAGCCTACTTTCCCAGTAAAAGTCAGAAAAAGAAGAAAAAAGCATGAAAGAAGGCTTAATGCATCTTAAAAATATCGTGAAAAAACAAAAAAAAGTCAAAAATAAATAAAATAATTAAATAAATAATGAAAAATTAAAAATTGGAAAGTAGGGTATTGAGATGGGGAAAAATGTCTGTCGGTCTGTCTGTCTGTCTGTCTGTCGGTCTGTCTGTCTGTCGGTCTGTCTGTCTGTCGGTCTGTCTGTCGGTCTGTCTGTCGGTCTGTCTGTCTGTCCCCCCCTAATAACTTTTGAATGAATAGTCCGATTCGAACAAACTTTTTTTTGTTCGAAAGATCTCGGCGAGGACACCTCATTCCCATATTTCACTTTTTGATTTGAACTATTTTTTGTTCAATTTTGAACAGTTCAAAAAAACTTAACATTAGCGCCTACGGGGAAATTCAAAGCAATTCCGAACTGTGAGGCGAATTTGCTTCAAACAAGCTTTGTAGGAAAAAGCTTTTGATAAAAAAACTTGTATATAAGATATCTTTTTGATTTGAACAATTTTCCGTTCAATTTTGAACAGTTCAAATCCCTTAACATTAGCGCCTACGGGGAAACTGAAAGTCAATGTAGATTCCGTACTTGAAGGCGGATTTACTTCAAACAAACTTTGTTGGAAATAGCTCTTGACGACCTACTCAGACTCCGAGAATTTAGGGGGACCTGACACCGACTCTGACTCCTGTTCCCGACAATTAATCGGACTCCGACTCCCCGACTTCGACTCTGACTTCGTAGCTTTGGCAAACATTTATACACGGAGGACAAATGACTGACTCCGATTCTTGGATATTCGACTCCGACTCTTTTATCCCAAAATGAGATTGACTCCGACTCCGACTCCGCTGCTGTGGTTTTAACTGTGAAATAATTATTGTTGATATGATTTGTTTTTATTTTCACGCTAAAGTTTTAATTTAGGTATTTGGTTTTCGGTGAATAAACTCAAAAAATATGCGCAGACGATTTTTCTTTTTTTTTTTTTTTTTTTTGACAATGAAAATTATTTCTTTAAGTTGACATTTTATTGTTTTTTTTTTATTTTGGTAAGTGCATTAATTCGTTTAAAAAATTATTTTCGGCAACAGGGGAAAAAGAAACGATTTTTTTTTTTTATATGATGTATTTATTTTAATGAACTTATTATTATTTTTTCGTTTTAAAAGCTGTTAAAAAAATTTTTTAATGGAAAGAAGTGTATTAGCTGCTTTGTTTAAAAGGTGCTGCTATTTTATTTGTTCGTTTTTTTGAAGAAAAGTAAGGAATATTTTATTCCTAGAAATCAGCTTAAAATATTAAAAAAAATATGTTTGAAAAAATTTGCGATTTTAGCTATTTTTGAGAATATTGATCAGGTACTAGAAAGTAGTATGGGTATACGGGAAAGTAGGCTCGTCTAGTTCTAGACGGAACTTCTTGTTTAGTAAAATTTTAGTATTCCTGTAGTTTTTAATTCTTTGAAGAAAAAGATTTCACAAATGAAGAAAAGTGCGCTCAAGTCATTTTAAACCAAACTTTCCCATTAAGGGAAAAAAAATGCGTGTTTCGACACTCAAATTTATGATTGAAAGCTAGATAATGGTAAAACATTCTCTACAGGACTAGAACCGCAGTTTTCTTCGTTTGTGGTGTCATTTTCTTGGAAATTTTTGAAAACTACAGGAATTCTTAAATTGTCCTTTCTGACCCAGAAAAGTTATTTTGTCCTTTTGAGTGCATTATGAAAAGTGCTTATTATTTTTTAAAAAATCTGTTATTTTCCAGTAAATGCAGTAAGGCAGGTTTTTTAGTTCTGCAGATGGCTATTATCTGTTGACCCAATTTAACATATGCTAAAGAAATATAAACATCAGCAGCAATGCTATCGCCGCGAAGCACTGGATCAAGTTTGCTCCAAAATGGCGGATGCGTCGGTTCCTCCACTATAGGGGCCTTACTCAGGCCCAGGCCCCAGACCCAAGGTTATTATAGGCGTGTCCTTCTCCTCTCCCCTCTTCTTTCTTCGCAGTAGATGAATAAACAGCTTTAATTCTCCATTTACGAAATGTATTTGAAAAGGTGGTGATTCAAAATATTTTTTGAAGTTAAAAAAAAAAAAAAAATATATATATATATATATATATATATATATATATATATATATATATATATATATATATATATATATATATATATATATATATATATATATATATATATAAAGTAACAAAAGTATGAATATCAATTTAAATATGATTGAAAATTGTAATCATAAAAAATACTAATAATTAAAAATGTTCCATTTATAAAGAATGAAAAGATAAAATAATCATACTTTTCCAACTAGGTACCTTATATTTTAAGCAACGTCTACCAAAGACTATGCAACCTCTTAGTCACGGTAGACTAAAAATTTTAATGAAAACAGGATTTAAACTATTTATTAAAAAATAAATCAGCGTTATTTATTTAAATTTCGCGACGACAAGCAAACTTTTTGAGCGAGGTCGACATTCCGTGGCGTCTATCAGGCCTTTGCAACATAATACAACTGGTAGACTTTTGTTTTTATATTTTATACATTATAAACAATTATTAAATAAAATTTTAGGCTTACATATTAAAGTCAAAATTGACTGATTTTTTCGCACCTTGCGTGGGTGGTAGACACGGCACGGCAACGCTTCGGACGCGGTAGACATATATTTTTCGTTATGTTTATACGTAATCAATAATATTACCGAGTTTCAGCCTTATATATATAAGACAATTTCACAAGTTTTTGCAACATATTGCAAAATTTTTTATTAATTATTGCAACGATAACTTTTTGGTAGACTCGCGTTTTCTTCTTTTAAGTAAACTAATCTAACATTTAAAAAAAATCTGGCTTTATATAAATAATGTATTAAAAACTGTCGCTATCTCCCCTACTAATAAGCTTTATCAGTATTTTCCGAATGAACAGCAGAGAAAACATTAAAACAAATTGTGGTGTAAAAACAAGGGCAGCGAAGTCGGGGGAGGAAATGGGCGACTCCGACTCCGACTCCTGGATTTTGAAACATCCTACTCCGCTTTGACTCCGATTTTTTCCTTTTTTTTTTCCTTTTTTTCTTTTTTTTTTTCCAATTTTTCTTCTTCATGGGAAGGAGAAAAACTCTCAAATAGTTACTGAAATATTAGTTCCTTTTTAATGAAATTTTCGCGTCGTGTTTTATTGCAAACCTGAGATACATACAAAGTTGGAAATTCAATTTGAAATTCCTAAAGTCACGATTTTTAAAGTGAGACTACTCAAAAAAACAATTTTTTTGAAAGAATATGAAGGATTAGTTTGCTCTCTCTTTTAATTTTTTAACAGCTTACTGTTGATCAAATCGTGTGAATTCAATTTTTGAAAACTAAAACTTCAGAAAATGAAGCTTTATTGCAAGGCCCCCAGGTGACACTCATCTGGGGAGGGGGGTCAAGTTACTTTACGAGTCTATAAAAAATATAAATACCTTAATTCTGAAATTTTTCCCCAATAAATCTTAAATTATATTTCCTCAAAAAACTTCAATGAAAGTAAGGTACTATGTTGCTGGGAGAAGATGGGTACACATGCGTCTTAAGCAAATATTACACAAAATGTGGTTTACAGCTTTGTACGAATAGCTTTGAAACTATACCTATAATTCTTCTTCTCTCAACTTTAAAATTTAAATTTTATTGTCTGCTTTAGAATTAACCTGAAAATAAAGATTTAAAGATTTACTTTCTATTGAGCGTTGTAATCAATAAATATTACACAGATTTTATTTTATTCATTTTAATGAGAACCAAGTTTATAGAATAGTAGTCTTGAGATTTAAAAAGCATTTGCTATATTTTGTTGGATCTCTCGGATTTGTTCTTTCGCGCCAAAACTAGTTTAAATTTGAAACCACTCAAAGTTTCCACCCAGGCTACGGGCTCCGACTTGCCCCAGGGATACATTTCCTTTAGAATTTTATAGCAGAAATCAAAATCAAAAAAAAATATATTTAAAAGTGATTACTTCAGATTCAAAAACTGCTTCTACTTACAAAATATTAGGGAACAAAACCTTTGCTGACAGTTGTTATTAGTTAAAAACAGTTATAAAAACAAGCTAACTAGTGGGTCGGCAGAGGTAGCTATTACAGAAAGTGAAAGTTCGATAAATAAAGATCCATATAGTTGCCATTGGCAGTTATTTTCTTATTAATGGGTCTTCATACATAAATTGAAACAATTCGTAGTCTTTTTTTTCATTGCAAAGAGAGTCAGGGAAAATGAGAGAACAAAAGAAACCCGGAGCCGGAGTCGGAATGTTTTCCAACGACTCCAACTCCTTCACCCTAAAATCATTCCGACACCTACTCTTCGACTTCGACTTCGATATCGACTCCACAGCCCTGATAAAAACCACATATACAACCTTCGACAATGTCAGTACAAGAATGCATAGCTTAAATGAACTGACGTTTAGTTCATCCTTGCAGCAGAAATTTAAATTATGTGCCGTTATTGGAATTCTGGTACAATTCAGAAGAGCATACGCCAACTGTCGCGGAAAGTGGTGTTAGTTCTTTTACCATTCGCAAGTACGTATATGTGTCAATAAAAAATAAATGACTTAGCAAACTTGCTGAACCTGACGTGAGAATTAAATTTTAACATATCTTACGTATATTTGTGATAACTAAGTTATAGCCTGTCACATATTAAAATTTAAAGTTTGAAATGAGTGGTTTATGTAGACCGTTTCAGAAATTTTGTGATAATTTTTGGAGATACTAAATATTATTTGAAATAAAATTCAGTTTCTAACTATACAATTGATGAAAACCAGGGGTTCCAGTATTAAATTCTCTATATATAAACACTTCTTAATGCACTTGAAAATAGTTCGTTTTTTTCCAATCAACAGAAAACATGTCTCAAAATTTGGAACAAAAAATGGAGATTAACAAGTTTAGTGTAGTTTGTTCTATACGCATTGGAAGTTAACCTTCTATCAAAACGTGAGTCTTCAATTACAAGTATATTCAGTGTACTCTCGTCTTAAACCAAGTCTCAATAATACGAAAATTTTAAACATCAATGGAAAATTTTTGAAACTCATTTTGTGTTTTTGAAAAAAAAATTTCAAAAATTTTATTCAAAATAAAATAGATTTTCTTCTACTCGCAGACATAAACTAAAAAATTAACCAGAAAATTTCCGATATTTTGCCACGAAAATATTTTGTGAACTAGTACGTGTTAGCAATATATATTAAATATGATAGGGATGTGATAAAATATCCGGAACATTTATTGATTTCAGATTCCATGCTGTGATACAAAATGCACCAAAACAGCAGCATGGCCTTAGGCTACAACGAATGAACGTATCAGAAATGTGACTATGTGAAAAATTCATGTTTCACTCTCGTAGCTCCGAGCAATGTATTTATTTCCCTTTATAGATTATTTTAGCTAAAAAAAAATTAGCACAAAATTCAAGTTAACTTTTTGAAGATAGTTAAATACACTCAAAGTTCAACATAAAAAGATTTTTAACTCATATTCAAATCTCCGCACTGTTAAAAATTCAGGAAACTTTTATGGTAAATATTATTGTAAAATGGAGTGTTTACAGTACAGAAAAAAAATTACAGTAAATTGTACCAAGAAAAATAAACGATTGCAGCTCCAATTGATACATCACGTGACTTACAGTGCGAAGCAGACATCACCTCATTTTCCTTATTTGCATGCGTCCCAAGTCGCATGGTGGGCAGCAAAGCCACCTATCAATTTAAAGGTGCCGAGATTGAACCAGCTCTTCGCATTTTGCATTTTTTAACTCTCTTTTATTCTACCGTAAAATTTACAGTAAAATGGGATTTTACGGTAAATAGCTACTGGCAACACGGATGCCAGTAACGTTTACCGTAAAATTTCAGGATTTTTTTTAACAGTATTCAAATTAACCTTTTAAAGACATTTAATTTTACTCAAATTTTATCACAAAAAGATTTATAATTCGTATTCAAATCCCCGTGAGTATCCTAGTATATATGAATTCTTCCGAAAAACCATTTTTTGAAGTAACAAAAATTTTAAAGTAGGTATGGAACAATGCTTTTTTTAACCAAAGTTATCCTTTTTTTTACTTAGTCATAATAACTGTCAGGTTTCTTCTTGCTTACACTATATGCGTTGCTCGAATTCAACGTCAAATGATAAAAACTCATCTTTGACCAAAAAAAAAGGGTATTTGCCACATAGATTAAAAATACTTTCCTCTAAAGTAATATGCCTGCTTTTTTTCAAGAGTTCAAAATACCGATAAATACAGTAAAGCACACAATTGTACGACTGAAATTTCAGAAATACATTTCGTGTATCCGAAAAGCTATCAACACAGAACATATTAAATTTCTCCTCAGATGCAAACTGCGCAACCTCAAGAGGTATGCTTCTTGCGTAGCCGAAACAGGATTGGAAATTCATTAGTACAAATTCTCTGCACAATCTCAGAATTCCACGAAAAGTTCGAAGGTACTATTCAGTTGTTCATGATACCATTCCCTTTGCTCCTGAATTAACACTACCTAAGCAGCATGACTTAAAACTGCTCGAACAGAAACTCAAACTAATGCTACATACTTCTTAGAAGTAAAATCATGATCTAAACTGCGTAAAACTTTAACCAATATCCTGTTTGATGTAAATCAAAGTTTATAATAGTTTTTCAACCGACGAAAAAACGGCGGAGGTTCTCAAGTCGACCAGTATATTTTTTTTTATGTATGAGCAGGCATAACTTTTTACAGAATAGTCCGATTCTGGAAGCTATTCCCATATAAATTCGGAAAAAAAAATCTTACTCTAGGGGTAAGAAAATAGGGGTAATTTATTGTTAATTCATAGATTTTTTTACTTTTTTCTATGTATGACCACGCAGAACTTTTCACAGAATAGTCCGATTTTAATAATTATTTTTTTATTGGAAAGGGTATACCCTGAAATCGGTCCCATATAAATTTGGAAAACAAACACCTACCCTAAGGGTGGGAAAAGGAGAGTGATTTGTTGTTCACTCACAGATTTTTTGGTGCTGAGTTGGGTATTGTAAAAAAAAAAGAAAGAAAATTAATTTGAATTCTGAAATTTGAATTGAAATTATGCTTTTCGCAATCACGAGTTGCAACAAGACCCTACTCATTGGTTACTACCCTACTCGCTTGATTTTAGAAACTGCTCCTGTGCCTCCAAGCCTGCCCCTTCTCTTGGGTGGATACGTGTGTTTAGTTGTGTATGTGAAAGCTTGTGTGTGTGCGTAGACCTGTTTGTATGCACGTTGGCGTGTGTAGTGTATGTTTGTAAAGGCGTGTGTGTAGTGTATGTGTGTGTGTGTGTGTGTGTGTGTGTGTGTGTGTGTGTGTGTGCGTGTGTAGGACTCACATATGGACGCCACCGATCAGGAGAAGCGGATTGCTCAGGATCGGAGGAGCAGCGCCTGCAGATGACGGTGGGGGTTGAAAAAGGAATCAAACATCAAGGACTGTCAAATGGAAACAATTAGCAATCGTGATTGGAAAAAAAAAAAAAAAATCACGACGACTGAGCTTCAGAACTGTCAGTATCTCGTGTGTACTGCCGTGGGCAGGTCAACGGCAGTAGCTACAGAAAGGAGTTTTTGAGATGTTTGAAGAAATGTGTGTTGGATTCAATACTAACAGTAGGAAAATGTTGGAATTAGACTTTTTTCCAGCGGAAACCAAATAAGCAAGCTTTTACAACAAAACTAACGTACAATGGATGACAAAAATGCAAAAAAAAAAAAATGAAAAAACTGCAGTTACTGCCCTTTACATGCCCACAGCAGTGTAGACCTCTCAATCTCCGGTATTTGTGATTAAGATTAGTTTTTAGTGCCAGTCGTTTAAATTTCTTTTATGTTCAGGTTTTGTATGAAAAATAGGGTGAAGTTTAGTGATGGTGACATCCTATTTTTGGAATACATTTACACTAAAAAGGATGAAATGAAAATTTTTAAATAAAAAAAAGAAACGACTTCAAAAACTGCAGCTGGAAATTGCTCTAAAAAGTAAAAATAATTTAATTCTTTGACCAGCATCTATACTACTTTTTAAACATATTTTTCGAAGTCGGGGCAAAAGCAGTAGATAAAATCATACTTAAACATAATTCAATTACAAACATAAATGTTTATGGACCCAGGTTCTTCAATAGAATTCTCATACAAAATTTTTAACAACATATTTGTGTATCGATATAAATGTTTCGTTCACATCATTTTCCTTATCATTTTTGTACCGACTTCACAAATTAAATTTAAAAAGTAATATAGATGCTGTTCAAAGAATGAAATTATTTTTTACTTTTTAGAGCAATTTCCGGAAACAGTTTTTGAAGTCGGTTTTTTTAATTATTTTTTTTATTTAAAAATTTTAAGTTATCTGTATACATAAGAATGGATGTATGTGAATGTGTGCGTGTGTGGGGGGAGCGGATGTGAGTTTTTTACACAAATCTACAGTTTACGTCGGATGTTCACAAAGTTTGGTAGCTTTGATGCCCTGGAATGCCAATAGCCTGACTACGAAAATTTAAAAAGTTCCAAACCGTTCAAATTTTAACTTAATAAACAAAAAATTGCTTACAATTTATTTTTCTATACGAAGGAACCACCGCATTGCCTCTAATTTAGTACCATTGAAACGCTAGTTATAAACTACTCCAGTTGTAGTTTGCTCCATGTGTTGAAAATTAAAGAGCGTAAATTAATGATAACACTGGAGTTATCGGATGTTTTTAATCTTGTGACATTTTATTTTTATTAAAGGCTTAGCATTCTTTTTGAATTATTTTTCCCCATTGTCAGCCCGAGTTTGTAATCAGCGCGAAAAAGTAAAGGACATGAGATATGAGTTAAATGCAGTCTGTTTTTTTTTTTTTTTTTTTTTTTTTTTTTTTTTTGTCATTTTTAATTGGCTTGCACTTTTAGTAAATGATAAAATCGTAATTATAAAAAGCTAAATAAAGTTGCTCCTTTCTACAAGAATTTCCGCATCGCTTCGAAATTTATTCCACTTTAAATCCAGTAAAAGATAAGTCTAATACAGTTTCTTTGAAGTCGAAAAAATAGTTAGAAACTAGGAATATTTGTTCGTTACATTATTTAAAAAGGCTTGATTGAAATCGCATTAAACTACCAAAGAACGCTTAAAAATGCAAAAAGCAGAATAAATTATAAATGAAATATGTTTTGTTCTCGTAAAATCTTCGTAATCTTTTAATATCTAACACTTTTCTAACTTTTCTAGCTACGTCGCCCGGCTTTGCACGGTCCACCTCGAAAATAAAAGTTATGTCAAGTGACGCGTGTTCAACAATCAGGCTTGAACAAAAAAAATCAGTAAAATTTCGCGGCAGATTTCGAAAAAATCCCCAAAAAGTAAATATTTTAAATCCCCTGATTACAGGAGAAGACTTTAAAACAAAACCCAGAATTTTATTTGCTCATATTCGAAACAAAAAATGGCAGCAGGTCTTTCGTCTCAATGATTTTCCTCACGCTACACACTTTAGCAAAAGCATTGTTGCGGAAAGTTGAGATGAAGCATTGAGTAATAATTTGAATGGAGGAAAGCCTTCGAAAAATATGGATTTTATGTCGAAATCTAAGTGTAATACTTAATATAGTTTTTAATTTATATCTCCGCTAATTATTATCGGAGGATAACCAAACATAAAGACAGGATGATTACGAATCCATCGATACCTGGTTCGATGATCAGTTCACTGTCGTTCAGGAGAAGAAACTTGCACATAGTTGACTGCACAGATACATAGGTACATACATAGATACGTACGCTCAGTTTTTAATTATATAAGATGTTTCAATTTCTGCTTTAAGTTTATGTTTTTATTGTGTGGCATGTCAAACGGCTTTGCAGTTTTGGTATTAAAATGATTCGGTTTGAAACCGTTTATATTTTCTTTAAGATATAATTAAGAGGAAAATTACCATGAAATTTATCTCATTAAGTGCCTCGGTCAGACGGGACCAAGTCATTTTTCGTTCAAAACTGGGATTACTTACACCTTCGACTCAGGAAATGAGGAAACGCATTTAGTAAATCGAACGTGAGATTAATCATTTGTGTACTTACGGATGGTATTTACAAATTTTTAGAACAATTTCGATGAAGGATTTTAAAAAAGAAAATATCTTCGAAGGCGGAATCTGGCAACAGTTCGTAATTGGAAATATTAACTCTCGTGTGCTGATTTTAAATTTTCTATGCTCATATAATATCGCATGTAAACAAGCTTAAAACAGAAGAATGCGCATTTGCGCTTTCTTAGAAAAAAGTATTTTTATTCTACAATTAAAAAACTGTGAAACGCATGATGTAAAGATTTCTAAGGGCAAATGAGCAACATCAATAATCAGAAGGAAAAAAAACTAGTCAATTAGCACTTCTACGTGGAGAGAAAACTCCAAATGAATACCCGAAGAAGGTATGTACTGCTTCAAATATTTCTAAAGTTATATCACTTGTAACAAGAAAAGTATACCGACGCAGAAATCAATTGCAACAACTTTAAACCATTCTCTAGCAGCAATAAACAAAATAATAAGTCAAAATTTACAACTTAAAAAAGTTAACCAACATAATGTTCTCTGTATTTTGCCGAGACATGTGACTCAACGGAAGATATGTTGCAGAATTAATACTGCACGAAAATTACGTAGCAGGAGATAAGTGGAAATATGTCGTTACCGTTTATTAAGCATGGGCTTAACTAATTGATTGTAACAAAAAAAGATCCATTTACTATCGCAAGCACGGAGAGAAAAAATGTCCAATCTTTACTTCAAGAATGTAAAGAAAATTTCAGAAATGAACCTATGATTGTTACAGGTTTTTCTATGACTTAAAATTAAAAATAAATAGCCGTTAAAATTTTTAAAATCAGCTTATTATGCTACGTCTGATATTGAAAGTAAAAAAAATCCATTTCTTTATCCCAACAGTTTCGGAAGTGTGAAACTGCACCAAGACAGAGACATCAGTTATAGCTCGAAAATTACTACCTAGTTTCTTGAAAACAATGAACTTGATACGGGAATAGCGTATATATATTTTCAACATGCTCCTGCTAAGTCCGATATCATCTATGGACTCTTGTGCCTTTAGTCTGCTGTAAATAATTAATGCGCTTAGAACGCTCCAATATTTTCCTTTAATGAGGTGGTTTCTTTCAGTCAAAAGTACTACTTTTAATCGTTGAAATGGATAGAATGAGCAAAAAAATAACATGGACCCAGAAAATGCTTTTATTTTCCCAACAGTTTTTTTTTTTTTTTATTTATTTCTTTAATGTCCGATTTTTCAAACAAGGCGTGGTCTTTATGACGTCACAAATGATGCACTTTGCCGCATCTTTCTACTACGTTTCCACGTTATGATAATCAAGCAGCGAATTAAAATTGCGCTCTATGCTTGCTACCAACCATATCGTTGCCAATACGCGTGAGTAAAGATGCGAATTTAATATTTTGGACCGTGAATGGTATTTCATCAATTGTGATGTCATCGGCAAGCTATATAAACAATGAAAGCGCACCGATTTAAGTATTTTTTTTAATATTAAACTTAAACAAATTAGTTAAAAAATGATCAGATAAAGCATGCTCTTTCAGAAAAAAATGCTTTTAAAATTTTGGAAACGACCCCATTTCCGTTTAAAGTTTTGCGCCTCCGTTTATTTAATTCATAATTTTTTCAATTTTTTTTTAAATACTTCCCATACACATATGAACGTAAAACATTGCATTTAGGTGAAATATGCGACAAAGACCCATTTGGTGACCCGTAACTTAATTTTGATAAAAAGTGCAGATACGACTTTTGTGCTTAGCACGGCAGTATAATGCTCTAGGGGTATATAAGTTTTAAGTTCTTAAACGACTCGTTCAGAATTAGTTACCCAAGGTAAGAAATTTTCTGATTATTGTTACAAAGAAGTCCTGCGTATGTTAAAACGCTAGGAAACAACAAAGAGAGGCTTGAGTGACAAAAAATAACACAGAACCAAAAGTTTTAAGCCACATTTCCAGTACTTGTATGTTGATTTTAAAAAAATACACGAACCGATTGTGTGATTAACCTTTCCCCCTTCCCCCGGGGTAAACTTTTGAATTTTTAGGCTACCTCCCCCCCCCCCTTTATCACCATGAAAAAATATCCGACTAGTCTACTGCTAAAACGAATCAATTTTCACAATGGGGTAGTTTCCAAAATTTTAAAAGTATTTTTTTTTCGGAAAGAGCATGCTTAAAAACATAGAATCTGACCAATTGTTTAAATAATTTCTTTAAGTTTAATATTTTTAAAAAAATACTTAAATCGGTGCTTTTTCATCGTTTAACGCTTTTGCCGATGGCATCACAAATGATGAAATGCCATTCAGTGTTGCCATTCACGGTCCAAAATATTCCATTCGCATCTTTACTCACGTGTATTGGCAACGATATGGTTGGTAGCAAGCGTGGAGCGCAATTTTAATTCGCTGCTTGATTATCACAACGTGGAAACGTGGTAGAAAGATGCGGCAAAGTGCATCATTTGTGACGTCATTAAGACCGCGCCTTGTTTGAAAAATCGGACATTTAAAAAAATTAATTAAAAAAACTGTTGGGAAAATGAAAGTATTTTTTGGGTTCATGTTTTTTTCCTTTTGCTCATTCTATCCATTTCAATGACTAAAAGTAGTACCTTTGACTGAAGGAAACCACCCCATTTGAGTATTATATGTCACGTGTGATGAAAAATGTATATTGACTTTCGGACGTTTTTACCAACTTTTTTACGCTACTTTTTAGCATTTTTCGTTAAATTTCAAGAAATAAATTCAGCGTAGAAGTCTTAAACTTTTTTTTTCAGTTTTACTTCAAAAATTTTTTTTTGCTCAAGAATACGAGACAATGAATTAATTCTGGTACATACTCCAAGCTTATGTGACAATTAATGTTAAGTTTTCATGAAATATAGTGCAAAAAACTTTAAAAGAAAAAAGAAAACCTAATGGAAATTTCAAAATAAATGTAAGATACTCTTTTTATATCATAACTGCATTTTACTTCAAAAAAGGCAAAGTATAAACATGCTAGTGATTTCGGAATAAGGCAATGATATGCACGATTTTTTTGTATTTTCATTAGCATACCAAGAAATTGTCTTTTTTCCCCTGAAGGAAATAATAAAGTCAAAAAATTCAAATCAAACACAACTGCAACTCTACTAGTTTTAAAAGTTCATAAAGTCAATACCGGAAATTTTTCAGCTACATCAGAAGAAGTAGATACGCGATATTGAGATTGGCAAACATTAAAAAAAATTAAATTTCATTACTTGAATCTGAACTCGAATGTTTAATGTTCGCCAAAGCTTAAGTTCAAAATCTAAGAATTTTTCTAACAACTTGAAAAATTTGAATTTTCGAAGTAAATTTGAAATAGTAAATAAATATAGCAATTTATTCCACATAAACAGAAGAAAATAAATAGGAAAAGTAACGGATTTGTACATGAAAGGAATTTTTATTGAAGTACGAAAATTAAACACAAATATCCAGCGATACGTTTTCCAAAACGTTCACTGTTTGAATATATGAACTACAAAGTTAAAAATCGTTTTATTAAAAGCAAATCATGAAAAGGAACAAAGGTTCTTTTGCTTGGCATACTTTTTAAACTGATTTAAACTTAAATTTTTAATAACGAACAGAATGACACTTCATTTCTTATGTTAGCCACTAATACAATTTTTAAACCTCTTTCCTCAGAAACAGTTAATTTTTAAACTCTGAAAAATACCCACACTGTTGTAAAATATTCTTCAGAATTTTAATGGATGTTTCTATACATATTTCTCAGATTTCGAATCCATCAAACATCAATAATATTTGGTAACATCAGTACCAACAAAATTTATTTTTCTTAAAATTAGTAGAAACATAAATAGCATTAAAATATAATTACTAAATTCGCCTTGTGTGTGTGTGTGTGTGTGTGTGTTTAATAGCTAATATGTTTAATAGTTAACTTCATGTTTAATAGCTAACTTCAATCTCAAACATCAAACTATTTCAGTTTCTAAACATTCTTGCGAAGATTATTCTATAGAAAAAATATATTATTATTCTTAAGATTATGTATAGTTGAAAGGATACAAAAGTATATTCAACCTTGATTACTTTTGCGAACTTATAAAGAAAGAAACTCATTTAGTACATACATTTGTGTGTATACATACCAAGAGTAAGGCAGAGAAATAAATTATCCCAAAAAATAGGTAATTAGAAAACTTTTAATTTACCATTTCTAAATTAGAGTTTATTCAACATTTCATTTAAATTTTTCGTTTTAAGAATGTGCCCAAGAAAGTGATTTCATTTAAATGGTAATTTTAATTTAAAAAAACGGTGACAAATGCGCAAACTTGAAAAAAAATCGAACTTTTTATTTTCTGTTTTTTCCCCCAAAGCAAAACAGTTTTTCTTCTCTTCATATTAAACCTCATCCCCTTGTAAGGTTTTCGGAGACAAAATGTCACTGTAATCATCTTAGAACAATGGGAAAATGGAAAATGTAAAACATCATTTTTTCATCCGTATGACTAAGAAACTAAGAATATGAAGCAAGTTATAAAAACAACTAGTTTAAAAAAAAAAAAAAAGGTTTCTATTCTTCGGGGTATAAAAAACTAAATCTTTGTTCGTGGAAGCCTTAAAGTTTCACGATTTTTTTTTTTTTTTTTTTTTTTGCAACTTTTTAAATCTAAACAAGGCGCGCTCTAAGAAACATTTTTAGGCATTTACTTTCAGTACAAAACCTTCAAAAATGTGGTAAGACAACTGGTTTTTAGCCTTAAGCAAGACTGTTTTGTAATTTTCGTGAGGAATTCAGGTTATGTGTATCTAAGTTCTTTGCATAAACCGCAATTAGTTCCTCGTCCGGAGAAAATATTGCCACAGTGTTTATTAGCACATAATCAAAACTATTCAGTGTTTTAAATTTTTGTTTGAAGGAAAATCAATGTTGGAAATTTTTAGTTTTTTCTCCCAATTTGAAATTTTAGTTTTTGGAATGATTTTTTTTTATATATATTATTAACTTTTATGAATACATAGAAACAACAAGAAATTAGCTCAAAACTGAGCGAGTCAATTTTCCCGTACAAGAACGCTGCCCCTTTTTAACACCGTGTTACTCTCTATCGCTCTCTCTTTATCTCTCTTAGTTGGCTCAAGTTGTAACCTATTACGAGTATCATCAAATATGCAATCTAGTTCAATTTTCGAGCCGAACCGCACCAAGTCGCGGTCACTCGCTGTGGAGATACATTTCGTTTATCACCCAGTTCGCTGGCACTCTCAGCTTCAATTAACAATGCCTCAATTCTTGATTAAACTGCATAAGATCGGCATCATTTCAAAGCAGATTTTAACCACTTTCAGCAAAAAACAAAGAGAAATTACAGATCTTGGTTCTTTTGCTGAAAAATCCGATTTACTCTGTTAGTTATTACGAATTGTTTCAATGCATAGCACTCCAAAATGGAGACACACTGGGTCAGTTGGGTTACACGTCGTGCTAACTATGCAAAGAGCGTGCGTTCAAATCCCCGGAGACCGAAGAATGTCGGTTTAATGATGTATTTTCCTCAGCAGAGTTCAAATCCAAATTTACGTTACTATGTAAGTTAAGCAGGATTCTGAGCTACAGTTCTGTTGTTGTTTGAATCAGGAAGCCAGACTTCTATTTGAACATGATAAATCGCAGTTTAACTTTTTAAAAATATTTTAACAACGTGAAAGGGTAAATTTCAATTTATATTGTTGCGTTATTGCGCATTGCTTAAGTGTATAGCATCCCAAGATAGAGACCCAATAGCTGAGTTCATAAAATTGAGACTTTGTAGCTCAGTTGGCAAGAGCGTCCTGATCATTATGCGAAAGAATTGATCTTTTTATGGGCCAGAAAATGTACTTTTTAAATGACCAATTTTCCTCAGCCTGATTCCTAATCCAAATTTCCATAAATATATTTAATCTCAACTCATTGGGGGAAGGATTTTGAGCCATTTTTGTGTTGTTGCATAGAAATAAGAAAAAAAAAACTGCATTTTAACACGGTAAATTTCAGTGTCATGTGTATTATTTCTCAAAGGTATTTTTTTGGTCATTCTATAAATTCTTTAATTCTTCACCAAGCTTCAAAAGTAAGGGTATCATTTTAAAGATTATGTCACAGCTATCAGCCAAAAATAAATAAGCATGTCACATTTTTGCTGTTATTAAAAAAAAAGATATTTTAAAAACCAGGTTTTTGAATTCTTTCTGTCAATTACGATTTCTTCTTACAGGTCAGCCAGTACATATCTCATCAAAAACAACCCTGTTGTAAAAATTTCCCCGCGAAAAAAATTTTAACTTTTCCGCACAAAAAAAGAAAGCCTTCATCCTAAACCCAAAACCCTCAGTCTTAAAAAGTTATGATATCTAGTTTGCCCACCAAGTATCTGCCAAACTATCATCTCCTCTCTGTTTTCCTCTTTCATCACACCTACTTCTATTAGAACCTCCTCCCCCTTCAAATCCTCAGAAATATGGATAGATCCTTTAAATTGTTTATTCTGTTTAGCGGGAAACTTTTCAAAGTGAAGTGGTTGCTTGGTGAGCAAAAAGCTTCCCGCCAAACAGGATAAACAATTTAAAGGATCTATCCATATTTCTGAGGAGTTGAAGGAGGGAGGAGGTTCTAATGGAAGTAGGTGTGTTGAAAGAGAAGAGGTATTATGATAGTTTGGCAGAGATACTTGGCGGGCAAACTAGATATCATAACTTTTTAAGGCTGAGGGTTTTGGGGTTTAGGATTTGAAGGCCTTCTTTTTTGTGCGGAAAAGTTCAAGTTTTCTTGGCGGGGAAATTTTTATAACAGGGTTGTTTTTGATGAGATATCACATCTTTTTGCGTTGGTATTATTACTTTGTCTGTATTTTTAGAATTGAGAACTTCAAGCTAAAAAATTTTCAATTGAAACAGCACTGTTTTGTGTTTTTAAGGAACAATAATAGCAAGCCAAATTTTACGTCAAGTTATTTTCTGACATTAAGATTCTATGTTCGTTTTGCGAGAATTGGGCCGTTCACATTTTATTGCAATCCTTGTATCCTCTCTGTTGCAAAGAAAACTTCTTGAATAATAAAATACTATATTTTAAATTACATTGTTTTCGTGTATTTTACAACTTTGCTTTAAATTCTATTAGTTTTCTTTATTTGACGGATTATTCAACATTTTCATGAAGAAGTTTTTTTTTTGATGTTTTACAGCTTGCGGACTATTTTAATTAGCTTTTCACTTTTTATTTAATGACTTTTTTTTCTTAAATCGTGGATTATTTTACGTTTTATGGGATAATTTAAATTGTTTGGTGAGTTATTTTTCTTTTGATGGAAGTCCTTGTCTTGTTTACTACCTAGTTGTTGTTTTTTTAAGTTCATTAAAAAGAAGAAATAACGCATGTTTTCACCAAAGCCATTAAATATTTTAAATTTGAATGTATCAGAAGATCTATACAACTGTACTCGATGTCAAATCGCGGATATCCCAAATTTGCCACAACGACTGCGCATGATGCGCGCGGACTTAGCTCATTAAAAGTCTTGCTTAAATTAATTGTAAAAATTTTGTCTGTTAACAAATTACAGCAAGATACGGATATTCACACGTATTTCATATATTTTCAATTCATAATGTGTTACGTTTGTGAAAAATGCATTAATTTAGAAAATAAGCAAACCAATAAAAAATGCTATTTTTCACTTTCAATTATAAAGTTAGATGTATCATATTCATATACGTATAGTTTCATATAATATATCACGCAAAATATTCTAATGATTTAACCCCAGTTTCGCGCCATTTAAAATTTCTTCCCTACTTAAAAATATCAAAACTCAAAAACAAGGGGAAGGAAATTTCATATCGGAAACACTTCGGGGGGGGGGGGGGGGACAGCATTCTAATCTCATTCATTAATTTGTTTCTCTGCTTACATATAAACAAACAACATGGAATCTTAAAACAAGAAGTCAGAAGAGCTTATTCCGCGCGCATGCGCAGTCGCTGTGGCAAATTTGAGATATCCGCGATTTAACGTCTAGTAGCAACTGTTGGATCTGTTTTAGTCTTCATTGAATTTCATTTCCTAAGACAACTTTTGAATAACTGTTAGATCTGTTCTAACCTTGCAATTACAGTAAGAAATTAACAAACCCTATAAGCTTTGAGTAAGTACATTAGAATTTATGGGAAATTAGTGATTTTCAAACTTCAATTACTTCGGCCCCTGATGTCCCTGGAGGTTGTATTTTTGTATATGTACTCAATGCGCCCCCCCCCCCCACAAGAATATGTATACAAAAAATTATTACCATGGCCCCCGGGGGGCTGTGACAGAGCCCCATGAAGGTACAATTTGGGTTGCAAAATCGAGGGTGGAGGGGGAGGGAGGTCATATGGTACAAAAGTAGGCACATGGAATGTGTGTGCGAAATTTCAGCTTGATTCGTTTTTTCGTCTGAGCTGTAGCCCTGTGATAGAAAGCGAAAACTTTTTTTTGAACAACAATTTTCTAACTTAAATTCCTCCTCCCCCTGATGGTCCAGAAAATTGCATTTCGGTATACGTCGTCAGGGGCCACTAGAGATTGAGTGTACGAAAAATTAACTCCGGGGGTCTTCATGGGGCTGAGATACAGAGGGGTGAAATTCCCAGAACATCTCAACTTGTTCTGTCATGTAAACTGTACTTAGTCGTGTTTATTTTCTTTCGTCTTTCTTGGCGGTTGATTTGCTTTTGTTGGCTGCTGACGTTTGGTTTCCTTGGCAGTAAGCATTTCGTTTTCTTTGCCCGGGACGCTCCCGCGTCCCGTGATTTTTTCTTAAAGTTGTTTTTTGTGACAACGCCATGACTCCTTCAATACTTCATCAAACTTCATTAGGAAAGCATTATTTTTAAAATTTTTCTCTTAACTGCTTTTGGCGAAAAATAAAGAGACAGTAAGCATGTTGGTTGTTTTGTAGAAAAAAGCGATTTATTCAGATTTTCTTACGCATTGCTGCAGTGCATTGCCTCCCAAAATGGAGATCCATTAGCTCAGTTGATTAGAGTGTAATAATAATAACGCGAAGGTTCCCGATGGGCCGAAGAATTTCATTTTAGCAACTTATTTTCTTTAGCAGAATTCTGTATTGATTGATAGTATTAGCATGGTAAATCGCAGTAGATATCGCATAGATTTAAATTTATTTTATTGCTTTTTGCGCATTGCTTTAGTGTATAGTATTCATTATTTCTCAAATGTGTTTTTTGAATGTATTCTTTAACTTTCTAGGTACTTCATTTAAGTTCAAAAGTAAGACAACATTTAAAAGATTATTTCACTACTATCAGCGAAATATGAAGAAGCAAGTCATATTTCTGCTGTTATTCAAAAATTTGCTTCAAAAAGACCGGGTTTTTGAATTCCTTACTGTTACGTGCAAATGCTTCGCACTCGTCAACTAGTATCCTTTTAATAGCTTAAAATATATTTTGAAAGAAAAAAATATATCTTTTTTATGCAAAAAGACAACTACTAATTGATATAAGACGATGTCGAATTCAGTTTGTTGAAACGGTCAGGTAATATGTGTCAATGATCTAAAACTATTACTGAATTTTTCGTTAAGTTTCAAATTCAAGCTTTTGTTTTGCAATATTTAAAGAGTAAACATTTATATTACAATCTGCATAAAGTATAAACATAAAGATTTTTTTACTATTCTTATAGTTTTTATTTTTTCAAGCTAACCACTAATTGTAATTACAGCTTAGTGAATCCAATGTTTCAAGAATTATTACATCTGTTTCTAAGTGAATATTAACTTGCGTACAGTTCAATACTAATTCTGATGAAGTTGAAATTTTAAGTATGCACAACATTTAAATTACTTTCAATCTTTCTTCTAATAAATTTTAACGTGTAATAACTTCAAATTTTCCAAATTAAACAGTAGCTGCTAGTTTATTGATTCATAAAATAACTTGTAAAAGCAGAGAGAAATTTTTAATTAATTTATTCTCATGTGCAAGTCTCCCAATTTTAGCTAACATTTTTTTTTTTTTTTTTTTTTTTTTGTTAGTTACGTAACAAAAAATGAAACAGAATTTGCATAATTGTGGAAATAAGAGACTTTTTCCTCGTTATAAACATGTTAGAATTGTAAAAATAGATTTTCCTTTTTTTATTTTATAATTTTTTTACCATCTCAATTTTCCAAAAATATTTTTTAAAAATAGGAAACAACTAGGTACTAATTACATACCCTACTCTTACATCGTAACAATGCAAGCAACTTTATTCATTAAAAAATGCAAATTTTTGTTGCAACTGCTGAATTCAAAAAAAAAAGCAACTAAAATATTGAAATAAGGAAAACATAATCACCTCTGGAGGACTTTTTTTCATACTACAATAGACGCAAATATTTTAAATATTCGATTAGATTTTCAAGCAATTGGAATAGCAATTTTTTTTTTTAAAGATAAGATAAGATTTATTAACAAAAACACACATACATAACAAACAGTAAGCAAAATAAAATAAAGTTTAAACATACAACGTGAATTACAAACGACAATCACAAAACATTAAGAAATTCTAGATTATAGTTCAACATTAGTTAGCAGTAAGAATTCAACACAATAATAAATGTATCACACAGAACAATAATTTGACTGTTTGATTCCAGAAAAAAAAGTAACATAATAACTCGAATTGAAACACTTTATAAAATTACAAACATAAAAATACATTAGATTTTAAAATAATTTAAAATCTAATGTATTCTTATGACATAATTTAAACAAATATTAGTAGGCTTTATATATTTGTTTGTTAATAATACAATTGAACTCGCTTATAAAGAGCACGAAGAGACCGTGATATTCGTTCATTATAACCAAGTGCTTATAAGAAACAATTTCCCGAAAAAAAATATAAAAATTTATATTTACTGGCTTTTTATGTTTTACTTCCTTTTACAAAAAAGAAGTATTGTATTCGTGAAAAAATTTTCACACAAAAATCGACCTTAATTTCCATTTTACTCACGCCGGAATGAATATTGAGTTTTTTTTTTTTTTTGGACTCGATCACACGTGGATAAATGCGTAAGAAAGTATAGACACGCGAAATATCCAAAATGACGATTCCCGAGTTAATTACACCAAATGTTCTCGTGACGTCTGTATGTACGTATGTATTTATGTGCGGATGTGCGTATTTGCGTATGTATGTCGCATAACTCAAGAACGGTAAGTCCTAGAAAGTTGAAATTTGGTACGTAAACTCCTAGTGAGGTCTAGTTGTGCACCTCCCCTTTTGGTTGCATTCGGTTGCTTTTAAAGGGATCTTTTGCCCCTGTTTGGGAGGAAATCATTGTTAATTCCGATGTAAACTCAAGTGGTGTTATAATTTGGCAGACACTTGGGGATATATCGCCAGTTTTTTGGTCGCCAAGTTTTCTCGCCAACGTGGCGACAAATTTGGCGATTTTTTTTTTAAATCTGGTTTCAATTTGGCCACTGTTGGTGATATTTAGAGAGTAAACTATTGAATCAAATGAAAATTGCCAGTAATAGGGAAATGCCATTAAATTAGAGTAAAAGTAAGTCATGTAATTCAAACATCAGCTCGTTTGTTTTTTAATTCTGTACAGTGCCAAAGAAGTTTAATGAACTACTTGGAACTTCCTTTTATGTTTTTTTCTTGTGTTACTGTTTTTCAAGGAAGACAAATGACCCGAAAAGCAATGTCACTTGACTGGCTTCGAAAAATGTTTAATGTTGTCTGCACATCAAAAGTTATTATGTTGAAGGGGCTCAACTTCAAATTCTTCACATTTGCCGTTACCATAGCCGCTGTTATTACTTTCCTCATTTGCTATTACATGAATTTTAGCCACCATATCCTCAGAAGCAGATGTCTAGTAAGTGATAACATTGCACACCATAAATTTAAAAAATAAGAACGTGATCATTTGTTTTAAAATGACTTATGACTCATCAAAATTTTTGAATAACTTCGAAACGTTGAAAAAAAATTTCTGAAAAAGTATGAGGTGAGGAAAAATTATTAGGGCATGTTACGAAAAATTTTGCGAAAATATTGCTCGATTTAAGCGGGATTTGCTCATCACTTAACATTATACCAAACAAATATTCCTTGTTTAATCGTTCAATCTGATTTCTTGTTAAATCAGGACTCGTTATAAATGAGTTTACTGTATAGTGCGCTTTAGCAAAATAGTACTTAGTTGAATGTCTGAAGTTACTATCAAGAGTGCAAAGAAAATGTTTCTAATTTTCCATTTGTTAGTAAAACCTCTAAAAGGTAACGTGTTTTGCATTAGTGCAGCTGATCATGTCAAAGAAACCTAGAGTAAATCATTCCCATAGTTATTCAAACCATATATCAAGCCATATTCAAACGAAAACATGATTCATTATCAGCTCAATATTACGAATTGCGGAATCCTCGAATACTGCCTCACAACTGACTTACAAAACAGATATTGTGCGTACTTCTACTGAAGAAACTGTAGATTCAGCAAAAGTAGTTTGGTTTCCGAGTATACACAGGTGCTGTCTGACTGTTTGCCGTGGAAAATTGTCAAGCAGCCAGTTAAGACTATTCTATTCCAATTACTCAGGAGAGGGGAGAATAGCGAAATGATTTTGATCCGTGTGTTTCGTTCATTTCAAAGATCTCTATTAGGGCTCGACCGATGGCATTTTTTGACCGATGGGTCGATGCCGATTGTTGGTCGATTGTTCAAGGATAGCCGATGGCCGATGCCGTTGGCCGATAGCAAAAAAAAAAAAATCAAAATGAAATAAATTGATAAGATTGTCAGCGATTTAAAGAATCATTGATTCATTTCACTTTACCTACTTTCTACGAATAAGGAATTGTAATCAAAAAAAAAAATCAGATTTCGACCTAAATTTCTATTTTATGATCACCCAATTTATACTTCACAAGTTTTTTCGGCACATCTGTACATTTATATGTACCTAAGAACGTATAGATGACCGAAATATCTCTTTTAAACGCCTCCTCAGTTAATTATCGCAAATTCTCTTGTGATGTCTTCATGCACGTAAACTTAAGTCACTCAAAAACGTTATGAAATAGTAAGTTGAAAACTCATACGTACGAAGTATGATCTAAAAGTTCGAGGACAAGTTGTATAAAACCTTACCCTGAATAGTTCACATTACCGAAGCACATCTATCTACAAAATAGTTACCATGAACGACTCTGCACTTCTGCCAACATTCGTATAGCTTTTAGAAGTACTCCTCCTGGAAGACATTTTTCGCAATCTCCTGTAAGATCTCTTGCGCTGCTGCTTTAACTTCATCGTGGGGAAGAAGGCGACTTTCATGTTGAGGATGCACGTTTCGATTGGTCAATACTCTGATATGACAAACAAATAACATATCGTTTCGTCGGACTTAGCTCCGCGTGACTTTTAACTGTTCCCAGTAAAAAAAACATTTGAATGGACGCCGCTTTCTTCCGTTAGAAGAAGATAAAACTGCATCATAGAAGGTAGCGAAAAATGTCTTCCAGGAGTGTTTCCAAAAGTTATATGAACACTGTCAGAAGTACATAGTCCCTCAAGGTGACTTTTTGAAGGTGGATTTGCTTCGGTAATGTGAACTATTCTGGGTAAGATTTTATACAGCTTGTCCCCGAACTTTTGGATCGTACTACGTACAATCTGTATAAGGTGTAGTTATGCTTCTCTTTTTTTGACTGCTGTATGATGAAAGAAAAAGAACAACAGCAAAAAAAAAAAAAAAGAAAGAAAGAAAGAAAGAAAAAAGGGAAGAAAAACCAAGAGACTGTTTCATAATCAATTGATTGTTTTTTTTTTGTTTTTATTATTATTTTTGAATTCTGTAGTATTGTAATAATGTATGGTTTTAAGTACACTAAACATAGTTAAAAAAACAGAAAATTATGCTGTATAATCATTCAAAAAAATGAAGAATAAAACTATGAAACCCTCAATAAACTACGCAATTAAAGTGGAAAGATTGCACGTAGACAATTTTTAGTCATCAAATTAAACAAAAAAGGTAACAGATAAATTACAGTATTAAATCAAAATAGGAATATTTTTATACTTATTTAAAATTAATGAATAGAAAAGTTTGCATTTTTCATAAAAGCTATAACAGTGACATAAATTTTGCTGAAAAAAGAAATAGCCATGAAAAGAGCGAGGTTCTTAAAACGCAGCTAAAATAAACAAACTCAATATTTACACCAGGTTAACAACTGAATACAGATACTACTTGATCTAATGTTTGCACACATAATATTGAACAATTTGATTAAATCTTTTATGAAGCTTTACAAACAAGTTCAAATTAAATTTTTCAATTTAACAATAATTTTCTGAAATTTAAAAAATTGCATTATAGAAATTCCTTGAAACTTTTGTATAAAAAACGAAAATAACTTATTCATTGGTTTTATATAAATACATAAAAATAGTTATTTACAACACAAAAAAAATCGATCGCTATTAATGATGCAAAAAAGATAGCGCATTACGAAATATAGGTGAAACAAGTATGAGAAATGTGCAAAATGGCATTTCTTGACCAAAATAATTATTCGCTAAATATTTAAGAAATGCTTGAAACGACGAGGTAGGGTTGGGGGTCACCCTCTGATTTTGGAGTAACTCACACTTCGGCCCCAACCCAGTGTTACCAGATTGGGGGAAATTTCCCCATTTTTGGGAAATCTGGTGCTTTCTGGGGAAATTTCGGGGAAATGGGTTTTGGGGGGAATTCTTTGGGGAAAAATTTTTTCCTTGGGGTAAAAAACCTCTGGAAAAAAGATTTTTTTTTTCGTATTTAAATTCACGTCAAGAAGTAGTGGGAACATTGTTTGTATCAAACAGCATTGGGTTAGCTTTGCTCAACTTTATGGAATTCGCATTTTGCATTATGTGGAATATTATGCTATGGAATTCGCATTAATGTTCTGCGTGAGTAATAAGTTGATACGTGAAACAGGTAAAAATAAGTGTGATGAAGAGTGTTCTTGGATAAATATATACAAAAATCATAGTTTAAATGTACATTCAGAAGCAGAGTAATAAATGCGAGTAGAAAAAAAATATTTGGTTATTTCTTATCTCGGTTAGGAGCTTGTATTTATGACTAGTGGCACTCACACGGCTTTACCCGTAGTAGAAAATTAAAAGGTCTTTTGGTCCCCCTGTATATTTACAAATAATGCATGATGAATTTCTCGCCAATTGGCTTTCCTACGTTACGGTTCCACGTTATGATAATTTCGTATTTTACTCGTCTATCTTATGAGAATTTTGTTCTTAAAATTGGAATAGAAAAAAAACAAAATCAAATTTTCAAAAATTTGCCTAAATGTGCACGTTCCCATGCCAAAAACTAATTCTTTGCCAAATTTCATGAAAATCAGCCGAACGGTCTTGGCGCTATATGCGCGATAGAGATCCTGACAGACAGAAAGAGATCCGGACAAAGAGATATCCAGACGGTTTTGCTCGCTTCATTATACAACAACTTTCACTTAGAATGTACTATCTTAAAACAGACTCTACGTTTCCGAAAGAATACGCAGTAAATATTGGCTGAAAAATCAATGTGATTGCAATGGATACTCTGGTTAGCAAAGGTCGTTTTGACTATCACACACGAGACCAGACCAGCAAAAACTTCTATCGTCTCGTATTCAGGTTATGCTATTATTTTCGGATTCGAAGTCCAATGATCTTTAAAGCATTAAAAAAAAAACATTTTCTTCAGCTCAGAAACAGAGCAATTGTCTTCAAGAGCTGAGGAGGCAGTGGAAAAAAGGGAGAAATGCGTTCCACGAATGGGCTTTCCAGGAAGATTAACCAAAGGACAGTCGTTTCGCGCACTTTCTTCGAAGAAGAGTAAAGGGGTGAAATTCACAGGTTTGACATGTAAAATGAACATTTCAAGTTCATATTTAAAGGTCATTCAAGTTAAAAGTCATTTCGCTCTGTGTTCTGGATTAGTACTATTCTTTGGTTTCTCTCTTGCTCTCTTTCTTAAAATTGTGATTCCTTAGAAAACCGAAATGATTGGAGTGAAAAGAAAGTGTAATTTTTTTTCAAGTGATGAAAAAAGGAAAATCGTAGAATACTGGCCAAGTTAGATTTGCAGTAATTGCTAACCTCAAGAGGATAAATAGTGAATCAAAAAAAAAAAAAATCAGGGACCAAAAAGAAATAAAATACTTTTTCTTGAAAAAGATATGCTTAAAGTTTCTTTTACTGTCAAAATGATTCCTTAAACTCGCAATAAAGCACTTAATAATGTAATAATAGAATAAATACCTAACAAAACTAAAAAGAGGAATTTTAATTAAGAGCCCATATAGTCTTCCGTATCGATTTCAAATTTTCACCATCATATTTCAAATTTCTATAAAATGTTTTTTAAAGTCCCCGTATCTCAAAACCTCTTTATCTCGATTTTTTCTTTAATGTGAAATTCGAAATATACAGATTCGACTGTATGCAATATTCCCACTGCGCGGCTCATAAAATTAAACATATTTAACAATTTGCAGAATCTATGACAAAGAAAGGCTGCATATACGTGGATTTAACAAATCAATCTCATTTCTAAAGCAAAGTGTCAAAATTCACTCAATTATCAAAAAATTGTCGCAGCAGAGGGAGGCGTTTTTATGCTTGAGGGTCACACATGGAGCAGATTTTCAATGGCATGGGGGGGGGGAGCTAAGTGAATTTTTGACCTTTCTTACTCAGAAAAAAGTCGTTTTGATTTTTTTTTCTTTTTCTTCTTTATTTTTTCTTTCTCTTCTTTTTCTCTTTTTTTTTCTTTTTGAGACTAACGTTTCAGGGGGGGGGGGTTGTCCCCAAAACCCCACCCTTAGCTACGCCCCTGACCCGATCGAAAACAAAATGGGAAATGCACAGCTGGAACGTACGCACACCCAAAATGCGAATATTTATCCTTCTACAGCTTACCATTTTTGAGTTACGACTTATGAGAGATACATACGTACATCCAGCTGCAAGAAACAACGCAATAATTAACTTGTTTGGTACTTGAATGCAGTATTAAAAACTCTCTCAGGGGTGACTAAAATAGAAATTCATACTGAAAGTTAACTAAACAATTTTGTATAAAAAAATAACTCTCTTTACTTTGTATTAAAAAGTAGAACAGCAAAGGTCCTTTTTTTTTAAAAAACATCGGCCAATTCCATCGGCTTTTCGATGTTGTTCTAAGGCCGATGGGCCGATGTTTCCCGTAAGTTAGCATCGGCCACCGATGCCAATGGTTTAATTATTGAACCATCGGCGCCGATGCATCAGCCAGGCCGATGCATCGGTCGAGTCCTAATCTCTATTTGAATTCAGAAAACTCATCCCTGCAAACTAATAGATGCGTGCTTTATGCCTTCAAACCAGAATGTTAGCCTTTCCATCTAGTCGGTGGTCGAACAGCATCCTCGAGATGCTGACAAGTAAAAAAATTCATCTGTGATCTCCGAAAACAAAGGGGTAGGGACTTTACAACAAGAGAAAAATAAAGTCGGGTTAGAGTATCGACAAAGTTTAAATATCCAAAGACTGGACGAATAGAGACAGAAAAAAATCACACTAAAAGACACTTCTTAAGAATAAAGTGAAAACTCCACCCTAAAACACAGGCAAAGTAGATCAGCAAAAGAGAGGACCTTAAAATGTCCAAAGTCATTCGGATAGAAATGTGAGACCTTGATAATCTAGATAGTATCTAAGTAAATACTACATATCATATAGTTTTCCATGCCGTGTATATGTGAACTTGATCCTAGTTACATATTCCCCGTCCCCAAAAGATTTTAAAAACTGATTGATTTTTTTCTTTTTTTTTAAGTGAAACTTTTTATGCGAGAGCTTTGAAATACTGATCCGTCAGCCTTTTATGTGACGGAAATGATGTAGATGGTTTTGTGTGACGAAAAGCCGCATATGCACTCTTCTCACTTTCTTTCTTCCTCGCTGTCCGTGCGTTCAGGCGGCGTGGCAATCACTGAGTACAGATATTGGCTATCGACAGCACATCCGTTGAAACACGTGTGTATGACCAACGCATCTCGAATATTGTTTAGCGTTATCGTTGTTTATGATCTATTTTCGCCATTTTGCGACATAGCAACTAGCACTACAGTAAAGTGTATTTACAAGTAGTTAAAACAAGGCTGGATCTAAAGCACTCTTGGAACCAAAATGGAGGATAGGTCGCCCTGTCCTCCACAAAGGCTTTAGGACGAGTCACAGGTTCATCGAGTTCTTTAAACTGACAGGCAATAGAACCGTTCACCCCTAATTTAGAACTCCCCAGCAATGTAAAAGTTTCACTCCTATCGTATGTTTCTCCCACACAAAAAAAATTTTAAAGGTAATCAACTTCTCTGTTTTGATATCCTTGTGTTTGCATGTTTTATCAAATTTACTGTCATTCATTCACAGTTACGTTGTATGCGTTCTTGCTTCTTTGACTCTCTTTATAGCGTTTCATATCATATTTATCTAAGCTTCATCAAGCTATGATTTATATATTTAAATTGACCACATATCTTTACCTCAGAATCAGAAGGACGTAAGTCACATACAGAGGCGTGCACCTGGGGGAGGGGGAGAAGGGACACCTGTTGACTCGGGCCTGAGCCTGAAGGGGGCCCAATATGTTTAAAAATATGGATGAAATATAGGGGTTAACAATATGGAGGGAGTCCGGAAAAGTCATTTGTGACGGGTCTAGAGATGAAAACAATCGGGAAAAAAATGGAAAAAAAAAAAACATTTTTTTTTTCCGAAGAGGTTTATTTTCACTCCGGTCCGGAAAAATTGAAAAATTGATTTTTTTTTTCAACCTTCAGGATGTTTTAATCGAAATTTTCGACAAAAAGTGATAAAATTAGAGATTTCTCATACTTAAATTATGATGCTATTTCCTTCTCCCCCACCCCTTCCTTGTATGTTAAAATACTGTCTAATTTTGATAATGCAAGTTGTTTTATGATAATATAATTCGCATATAGTTCAAAAAACATTTAATCCTTTTTGCTCAAAAAAGAATTTTTTTCACAAAATTATCTCAATAATATCAATTAGGGGAACCGTTAGAGGTGAGAGCACATTTATATCTATTAGGACTGGGCGATGTAGGAATTACTACATCGTGATGCATTGACAACCTTACATATGTAAGCATTATTTTTTTTTTTTAACAGCTTTACTTATAACTGCTTGTATAAATTTTTAATTTTCTTTAGTAATAATAAAGCTGAAAGTCTCTCTGTCTGGATGTCCAGAGGATGTGTGGATGTCAGGATCTCTGTGACGCGCATAGCGCCTAGACCGTTCAGCCAATTTTCATGAAATTTGGCACAAAGTTACTTTGTAGCATGGGGGTGCGCACCTCGAAGCAATTTTTTGAAAATTCGATGTGGGTCTTTTTCTATTCCAATTTTAAGAACAAAACCATCATAAGATGGACGAGTAAATTATGAAATTATCATAAAGTGGAACCGTAACATGGGCACAAGCCAATTGGCGAGATACGAAATTATCATTACGTGGAACCGTAACATGGGTACAAGCCAATTGGCCAGAAAATTCACCATACATTATTTGTAAATATACAGGCGAACCAAAAGACCTTTTATTTTTTTCAATTACGGACAAAGCCGTGCGGGTACACTAGTACGTAATATATTCAAGATAAAAAAAATATAAATTACGCCTGATACTATAAACAGATTCAATCCGCAAGAAATTTTCAAAAAAAAAACAGCATTGAAAGTGCAAGATAACAGAAAATATTACAGACATGTTTTGAGATTACAAAGAACCTATTTTTCAATGCAAAAAGAGCTCATGGAAACAGTCTCATCTGCTTGCATTTAAAAAGAGGTTCCTCGAAACACCAAAACACGTGTGTTTTGGTGAATGATTATAAGATAAAGCTTTGTTCATCAATGAATTTTCTGTCAAGACTTTTAAAAAAAATTGCATTTCCCGCAAGTTTTGAGAAAAATGAAGGTCTTGGTTTGCTAATGATGCTTCCACACGGAGAACTTCTACACACTGAACATTCTTTAGCAAAACCAATATCCTAAGTGAAGAATTTATTTTCCTTCTTCATTAAACAAACAAGCATAACTTTAATCACAGAACTATGTTTCTGCTGACTGTGCGAATCAAATGTATAACTGTCGTGCTAAGCACAAAAGTGGAATATGCAGTTGAGCTCAAACTGAGATACCGCGTTTTAAAGTTTGGTTCATCCATATATTTGATTCAGACGTCCTGTTTTTTCAATTTTTTTTAAAAATAGTTCTCGATCAAATGAGCCTGAAACTTTTATTTATTATGTAAAATCCTAAACAGAGAAAAACTTGGTTACAATAACTCAGTTTTGTTCAAAAGTGCAGATGTGACTACTTTTATTACTGTGTTCAACACGGCCATATTGTTAACTGGAACTCCAGTTTAAATTTTGGTTCATCTTTAAAAACCATTCCGCAGTTTTGGTTTGGGGTTTCTGTTGGAGAGATAAAGAAAAACCAATTTAGTTTTGATTTGGACTAAGACTGGATTGGAAAAAATCATAACTCAATAGCTTTCATTTTCAAACTGTAAAGTTACGTTGCAAGGAAGAGAAAAATCGTACTTTTTTTTTTTCAAAAAATATCAATCTTGTTTGAAAGTCAATAAATAAAAAATATTATTATTTCAAGTTTCAAATGCAATCTAAAATAGAAAATGTAATTGTAATGATTTGCCACGCCTTTCCCGATATTATTGGTTGAACGACGATTTGACTTTTTCTGGTGTTTGTCCAAAAATGTTCTAAGGCTATTTTTTTCTAATTAAACTTACTTGTATGTGTATTTCTGTCAAGCAAAAAAAGATGTGTGGATTGCATATATTTTTTAATGCTTAATCCTTTATATTTTCCAAGAAAAACAATACTATTAAGAAACCCTATTTTTATTCATAAAAAAATCAATTTTTACATTTTATCCAATTTTTCCACACAAAAAAACGGTAAAAAACGGTTTTTTTCCATCACTTCAAAATTTTCGGAAATTTTACATCTCTAGACGGGCCCCAACATTTCTATGAATGCGCCTGGTCACATATGGTAGTTTTACAGGAGAGAGGAGAAACTTTTTTCTGGTGCATACAAAAAGGAAGGGACGCGCGCTCTTTTAAACCTGGTAAAAAATTTCAAAGGATTTTTTGTAAAGAATTACGTTCACATGGCTCGATAATAAGCTTCTACAAACAATGGACTAATAAACGGGATACCGCAATTTTTGGACTTACATCACTCTGGATCTGAGGTACAGAAATAAGACATTGATAAACCAACTCATACATATGCGTGTATCTTAGATCTGCTCTACTTTAAATATGATTTCAAGTGTATACAGTTTCAATAGCACTCGTTAGTTTCAATATTATTTATTTCAACTTATAATTTCCCTGTGTATAATTTAAACTTGAGAATGCTTTTAGTTGCAGTAAAATTATGTACCGAACTGCTGAAAGCCACAAATCTCCAGTTATAATCTTTGTTGAGCGTCGAGACATAAGGAAGGCACCTTACATGTTTTAAAATTACATTTTACCTGCTACTATAGAGGGAATTGGGAAGCGATTAGTAAATTATTTAAAAGGTTTCTGCTGTTTCTAATCATGAACGGGATTTCGACGAAAATTACTTTTGAGTTTCTGAATTCGTGACCGAATTTAGTTAAAAATACATCTCATGAAAACGCGTAGAAATGTTATGGTAATTACTTGTTCCTCTGGAGGAATGCATATCAGCTACCGAAGAGTAAAATATTCTTAGATGTTGTACAATTGATTTATAGAAAATACGGTTCGGAAAATCCAAATTTCAAACATTTTCTGAAAAGTGCGAGGAATTCTCCTGTGTGCATTTGCATTTTACTTAATTCAAAAGTATCTTTCTGGAATCAATTTCATTTTCAATTGTAAAAGTTTAAGCTTTTCCTTATACTTATCAGTCTGTACATTTAAAATTGAAATTTGATCTTAAAAACGAATAAAAGAAAATACAAAAGTTATCTTTAAGTAAAAATATAGCTTTTATTTTTTTAATATTTCGTCACTGGTGGATTCAAAATTAAACAAAAAAAAGTGAAATTTCGAGAACTAAATGCAGTCGAGGATAAATTTTTTTGCTGCCTTTTTACCTATTTATTGACGCTTAAGCATTGCTACTTTAATGACACATTTTTAACATTTAATTATGAGAAAAACTTCTTAAAGTTCAATTTTGTTGAAAAGAGTGAAAAAGTCATCACATGTTTTTTTTTTTTCTTTTCCTGATGATGCATTATATAAATATCCCTGATCCACAAATCATTTGCTCCAAAATTAGTAAGCTCACGCTTGAGTTTGCAAACTTTTCCGACCGCAAAAAAAGTTCGTAAAACAAGCGTCGTAAAATTGAAAGCTATACATGTTATGATGTGTATAATCCAGTGACGCAACGAAGGAGGGAAGTGAAAGCACCCCCCAGAGTCATTGGTTTTAACATAAATGCAAATTCTAATACAGTAGTTTATGCATATAAAAGGGCTGTTTTGATCAAAAAATCCCCTTCAGAAGGTATTTTTGATCAACCCCCCCGCCCCCAGAAGGTACTTTTGATTTATAAAAAACAGAAGGCATTTTTTAATTTAAAAAAAAGATCCTCCAGAAAGTTTTTTGATCAAAATAACCCCTCCAATAGGTATTTTTGATTCAAAAATCCCTCCAGAAGGTTTTTCTGGCAGCGCTAGTGGTATAATCCCATAGTAATATACATTTGCAATCATTATTTGATTTTTTTTAATTAAAATGTCAAATAAAAGAATATATTGTACACTCTAAAAACCCAATCACCCATTATTTAGGGGTGAATTTCAACTCGTTAAAAGTAATTATTGCCGGTAAAAAGAATACATGTTCGATATTTTTAAGTGTTCAATCTATGTGAAAAGTTTTATTCAAATCGGCGTGTGACACTTGGGTAGGGTTACTTGTTAGCTGTACGTTGGTGTTCAAAAAAGATACAAAAAGCAAAAAAAAAATACGCGAGCAAGATCCATACATCGATTCTAAAATGACCAGGACTAATACCAACGCTCCGGTACGCGTTCTAAACTAGAAAATAAAGATTTCAATTTTTTTTCAGTTCCGAAACTTATTCAAACTCTAAGTAGTTTTTCATAATGGATTGACTGAAAATATTAATGTTGGTGCTTGAAACATTTGGTGCCTAATAAAAAATTTTAAACACCAAAAATTGCATCTAGCAATTGTTATTTCAACTTTGTGCTTTACTAGCATTGAATAGCATAAAATAAACAGCATTTTGAGATGACAGTTTTGTGCTCATACCTTTTCTATGTTTGAAATTTCCTTCCACTTCGTCCATTTCTTACAAAACTAAAATATCACTTCTTTTATTACTCTCAACATTAAAAATTCGCAATAAAAAGATGCTTTTTAAGTTACACATTTACAAGATGTAAAAGACCGATCCGCGAGCAAGATCCATGAAAAGATTCTAAAATCACCAGGGCTAAAACCAACGCTACCGTAGACGTTCTAAACTAGGAATAAGCAATTAAACTTTTTCAGCTCCAAAACTCATTCAAACGGTAAGTAGCATACCATAACGGACTGAATATCTTTGGTGCTTGAAATACTTGGTGCTCAATGATGTACTATTTAGGCACCAAAATCACATCAAGCAATTATTTTCTCATATTTCTTGCTTTACTAACACTTTATATCAAAAAATACACAACTTTCTAATATGACGTTTTTCTCATCATGCTTTTTCTATGTTTTAAATTCCTTTCCGTGTAGTCTTTTCCTTTCAAAACTAAAATATCACTTACTTTATTATTCTTAGCATTAAAAATCCGCAACAAAAAGATTTTTTTTTAAGTTACACATTTACAAAAAGCAAAAGATTGATCCGCTAGCAAGATCCTTGGAAAGTTTCTAAAATCACCAGGGCTAACACCACCGCTACCGAAGGCGTACTAAACTGGGAATAAACATTTCAATTTTTTTCAGTTCCGAAACTCATTCAAACTCTAAGTAGCTTATCATAATGGACTGACTGAAAATCTACCTTCGGTAACATCATTTTCGCGACAAAACGCTGCGTTCAATGCTTAGAGGTTTAGTGAATTTCATCCTGCCGAGATATGAAACTAAACTGAAAAGGGAAAAAAACTTATCGATTTTAGAACATTTTTCTTCCTCCGAATAGTTTTCGAAGCTTCTTAAAGAGAACACATTTATCAGGGAGCTAAATGTGTTTTAAAAGAGATATTGCCGTATTTCCTGGGGCAGTTTAAGAATTTCCTGAAAATTAATTTTATTTGGGATGTAACTCTATTTCTTTTCTTCCGAGTTTTATTCTATCAGGGAGGCTGCTAAAAACTTTATCCGCTAGATAGTATCTCTCAAAGTCAATATAGTTGCACACAACAACAGTGAGCATTTTAATTCCACTTACTTTTTTTAAAAAACAGATATTTTTTTAATATTTAACCAATAGAAATACACACAACAGGATCAGTTATCAACAGGGTTCGTACACTCCTTCAAAACTCCTTCAATACTCCTTCATTTGAGAAATTTTTTTGAAGGGCTCTTCAAACTCCTTCATTTTGGTTTTAAGTCCGTCAAAACTCCTTCTTTTTTAGTTGAAGACTACATAGTCTTCCTCTATGACAGCAACTTAAAGTACATACTTTGATCAACAACTTAACTTTGTCACAAGGGCGATGGTATAAGGGTGATGAAGGGATGAAAATATTATTAGATGACTAAGACATTTCATAATTGAAGTAAACCATGCTTAAATGGGACGTGATTATTTCTCAAGTTTTATGATTATTCCATTTCCTTCCACCACACTCTCAGCTGCAAAAGTCGGTTTCTCTAATTATTACTTAAAGATACATAAGCAGATGTACTATATTAAGTGATTGTGTTAAGAACATAATTGTTTAGCAAATGGCAGTTATAATATTGTAAAATGGATCATCTACAAGTGATGTCATGCCTTGAGGGGGGAGACTTGTTCACGAAATTGTGACAAGGGGAAGAGAGAGGGTGACAAGAAGAGACATCACACAGTTATTCAATAAGTTTATAAAAATGGCTTGTGACAAGAGGAGGAGTAAGATGAAGTGTGACACTTTGTGACAAAGGGGGTAGGGGGTCAAAAATGTGGGGGGGAAATGCGACAACATTTAAGAACAGCCCATTAGTATGTACTCCTTCAAAACTCCTTCATTTAATTTCTGAAATTGATTACGAACCCTGTATCAATTTATTCAGAGAAAGGAAGAAAATGTGCTAGAGATGGAGATTTGAGTCCTTTCGATTAAATCATTATCAACTTTGGAGGAAAAAATTGTAAAACCAGTTTGAAGAAGAAAATGAATCTATAGTTGGGGCAAGCTTAACCTGGTAGCGTCGTAATGCTGCAATTAGGATCTGTGTATTCACCATATCATATGACACTCCAGGGTCCCTAGTACGTATTAACCTTTGTGGTTTAGCCAGCTGCATGGAGCCCTAAAGACGGCTCTGGATTTTTTATCAAAACCACAAATCAAGCAGTTCCTGGTCCAGCACACCCGAGGACGTATTAATTCACTAGGCGACTTAGTGACCACGCTATATAATTAACGTGTTCCTGTCACCATTAACGAACACAGAGAATCTTCTACCGGCAGGCATCCGGATACGAGTGCGACGCCTTCAAAATCAGGTCACCACGGCCTCCCTGTGCAGCCATCAGAATGCTGCCAGGTCTGGTGCGCCTCAACATTAATGCACAAGTAAAACAACAAATAATTAACTTACAAGTAATATGTGACAAAGTTTCTTCCTTCAGAATTGTTCTGTAAATTTTATATAACTTTTTATTTTTTGTTATAGAGTGCTTCAGACCATAGTTGATATCATCGGAACTGATGAAGTCCATCAAACTCACTCTATAGACCAATATAAATAAAAAAGGTATTTCAGTTTAACATTTTGATAATTTGTTGCTAAAGATTTTAGTAATTCACTAAGTAGAGGAATGTGCGGCAAAGTGAAATGAATAAGATAACTTACCGTTTTCAAAATAAATAAATGAAATTTTGTTTCTACATTTTGCAAAAGAAGAAAGATCAATATATAATATTTTGCAATAAAGCTTCCTTGAAATATTATTTTTCATTTTTGGCACTAAATTTGTACCTTAAAAGTTATGTTTTCTGACTTTTTGTACATAGGGCAAAGTAAGAAAAAAAAAGATTTTCTAATGAAAAAATGAAGCATTTCCGAATGAATTATCAACAATATTTTTGATCAATTGAATGAATAAATAAAAGAATGAATAAATAAATAACGAAATAATAAGCGAATAAATAAAGTAATCCATTAGTATACGTGAAAAAAATAGAATGAATAAGAGAGAATAAAAGAGAAACGAAGTGAAATGAATGAATAAGAAAATGAAATAATAAACAAATCAACAAGTAAACTAAATAAACTATTTCACTTTGTCTCATTCACTTCGCCTTACGTAAATCAGATAATTTTTTTAAAATATTTAAATTCAAAACATGCATAATATTTACTAAATAAATATAGCATGCTGGGTATTAGTAGATCTCAATTATTACTTAAAATGCTAATAACAAAAACGAATTATTTTATTATAATAAAAATTACTTTTGGCACACAAAAAATATTACAAAAAAATGCATCAAAATTTGAAAATGACTTGTACTATTATATACCTTGACCTTTAGAGCATCTTATTTCGTCACAAGAATCATCTATATGTTTGGCAACATCGATAAAATATTGCTAGATAGGTGGCACGACAATAAGAAAATATTGCACTTCACCCTCATCCAACCTATTTTCTTGTAATAAAAGCAAACTAAACAAAAGAGAATTTTCATTGAAAAAATTCGATCCACCCGCTTTTTTTCCCTTTAATTATTCTTCAATACTTTTCACAAAACTCGAATAAATCCGCTGGTTTTATGCTCTTTTGTCTCATTTTAGCAAGCAAAACAATAAATAAACTTTTATACTCGAAATTTCAAGAATGAAATGTAGTAACCGAAATGTTTCAGTTCTTAGTATCTTCGGAAAAAAAAAATTCATAAATCATTGCTCAAGTTACAAGGTTCTTAAAATGAAAAAAAATCAAAAGTTTTGTTCCATGTAATTTTCAGCAACTACTCCTCTTACAAAGCATAAATTTTTAAATCCTGCTCTTTCATCACTAATGTAAAAGTTAGAATAGAATATTAAAAAAGAAAACAAAAATAGATTGTTACCAAGTACAAAATCTTTCTCAGTATTCCGAAAAAAAGTCTAATATTTCGCTAAGAATAAGTAAAACATTAATCTCTGAGTTGAATGCTTGAAATTTAAGACATTTTTATAGCACCAGAGACAAGTCGAAATTTTTAGCATCTATTACTGCTTAGCTTTAAAATCGTTTCCAGAAACGAAATCTATTCATTCAAGAAGAGTTAAATATCATCTTCGCTGAAATCGCTAATAATTTTTCTTCCCTTACAGAAAATTCGAGGTTAAGAAGAAATTTTTTCAGTTCTATATCCAATAACATTAGTCTTTAAAAAAAAAAAACTTTTGAAGTGAACTTTTTTATGCGAGGGCTTTAAAATTCTGATCCTCAAACTTAAGTTCAGCCATGAAATTAGTTTGTTAATTTTTATTTACAAAGGGAAATATATAATTATAATTGTTTTTAATTCTTTTTAGCAACAATTAAAAAACAGATTTCGAGTATTGTTTAGTTTTTTCATTGATTATAATCTGTTTTCTTAAGTAAAATGTACAATTTTTTTGTGAATATGCCTAAGTCAGACACAGATGGATTCCTCAAAAGATTTTATAAGACACTTATTTTTTCTTTTCCTGCAAAACAATTTCTGGGGACCTGTAAAAATTCGTAAAGTGGAGCCCAACGTAGAGGTTTTTCCAAATCAGCCTTTTTTTTTTTTTTTTTGAATGCGATTATTTCTGTGTATTAAGCATCAGCGAAAAATATTCTTGTGTTTACAATGTGACATTTAGTACCTAAATTGAAATATATCGTAACTTTTGTGGCTGAGCTTCAGTCCAGCCTTTCAGGGGTCGCCAAACTTTGTCAAAAAAATCGAAAAAGTGCTATGTTTGAGACCCTCTGGTTCCCTGCATTCAAGCTCAACCATGGTTTTTGTACGTAATTTGTGTAGGAATATATATAAATTATTCAATACCCTCATTAGTTGCATGCCTCCACGTCTGAGCTGCCAAAGAATGGTAGTTTTTGTATCGAAAAATGCTAAAAAGTGCAGTTTTTATAAGCCTTTATCTAAGTAAACTGAGGATCAGTGTAGAACTGGATGCCTGCATTTCAAACTAGAATATGTGTATTTTCAGAAACAAGTGACAGAACTATGGGCAAATTCTTTTAAAGAGCACAATACGTAGTTCAAAACAGTAAAATGAACTTCAATTCAGTCAACTTATCTGGGTTTAAACTTTCCTCTAGGGACTTCTAGGTAGTATTTAAAAAACTAGTATGATCAGAAACGTACCATAAAAGAGTTATAAACTTGCAAATAGACTGATTATGCTTACTCGCATACTTTATAATCTGATAACTAAAAGCAAAGTGAAAGAAAAACATCAAAAAATGATTTTAAAAATGTACTTTTTACTGGCGTATATCTCAGTGCACTGAGAGTTAGTATAGAACTTAGTACCTACATTTAAAACTAGAGAGTATGTCTTTTCACAAATAAGTGATATAACTATGGGCTAAGGTTCTGCAGGCTCATAAAATGCACTTCAAGATGAGGAAAATGCATAAGAGTTAACGACGAATCCAGTTAGTTGTACTCAAGCTACAATGCTTTGTCTTGCATTGTTGTACTGTCCCACTAGTCAGTTAGGCAACTATACCTTTGTTTTATTAATTTCATAATATTGCTTTTATCATACGTAATAAAATATGAGTAAGTAATTGTTTGTTATCATGGTAGTTTAGTGCAGAGAAAATAATTTTTGTCACTATAATGTACAGCCTAAACGAATGTCAACGAACAGAATGTACAGTACAAACGAAAAAAAAGCTATCTTAATTAAAACAATTAAAAATATATCTAAAACACCTTCAAAAAAGTGTTACAAATATATATAACTTACGTTTTTAGTGCAGAGAAAATAATTTTTTTCACTATAATGTACAGCCTAAACGAATGTCAACGGACAGAATGTACAGTACAAACGAAAAAAAGCTGTCTTAGTTAAAACAATTAAAAATATACCTAAACACCTTCAAAAAAGTGTTACAAATATGTATAACTTACGTTTTTACCGTAAAAATAACCTTTTTTTTTACTTTGTTTCCAGTTATCATATTAAATTATGCTAACACACGGCATAATCACTTTATTTCCAAATCTGTAACTCTTTTATGGTAAGTTTTTGATCATACTACTTTTTTAAATAGTATCTGGAAGTCCCCGGAGAACAGTTTAAACCGGATATGTTGATTGAATTGAAAACTAAATAGTTCATTTTACTGTTTTGAAATACGTATTGTGTTCTTGAAAAGAATTTACCCATAGTTCTGCCACTTGATTGTAAAAATACATACTCTAGTTTGAAATGCAGGTATTCAGTTCTACACTGACCCGCAGTGCACTAAGATAAAAGCCCCTAAAAAGTACACTTTTTATCATATTTTGATGACAAAACTGATATTTTTCGCAGCAGTGAGCATTAACCATGCATTTAATGAGCCTATTTAATAATTTATATATATATATCACTACACAAAATGCTTGCAAAAACGGGTTGAACCTCAGTGGTCTCAAACATGACATATTTTCACTTTCTTCGGCACAGTTTAGCCACCCCACCAGGGTCCACTGAGGGTCAGCCATAAAATTTACGATATATTTCATTTGAGGCACTAAATATCATGTTGTTATCATAAATATTACTTTTGCTGATGCTCAATGCGCAGAGTTAGTTGAATATTAAAAAATGTCGATTTTAGAAAAACCCTAAGTCGGGAGCAACTTTCGGAATTTTTGTGGGTCACAAAAAAATTTTTTGGAAGAAAAGAAAAAAATGTGTGTTTTCTAAAATCATTCGAAGAAACCACTGTAAAAGTTTTTAGCAAAATAAAAAATGGCAGGTATCTGACCTGCCTGACTCTTTTAAAAACGGGCTCTTAAGTTGCCACAACCAGTTCAGCCTCGTCAAAATAAAGCATTTCTCTGCATGTCAAACATTACCAAATAATATTATCAAATTATCATGCATAGCGTGTGTTTCATTGTTGATAACGTCAGGAGCGTTACTCGATCAGTGAATTCGCTACTATGTATTTGAGGATTATTATTATTTTCCATTTATTTAGTTGAGAGTGTAGTGTTTTCGGACAAAGAAAATTTCTGCGGGTTTTTTTTTCTTCTAAATAACGCCTTTAACTGTAGGACTTTGATATGTATTTCTCATGTCCAATTCTGATTCAATCTCTTCTTCAGGCTTCGAAAATATTACGAAGCTCCTAATTTTGACATGCACTTGTGCCAAACATTGACATACTGTTCCGAATCAACAGATGTACTGAGAGAAAATATGAACATCTAGTACAGAATAGATCTTCTATACTGCGAACATATTTTTAACGAGCCTTTATACACTACAACTAAGGTTCACAGAGCAAGATTCCAATTTTTATTCATTGAAAAGCGGGCTCCTTTCTTCCCTGAAACTTGTGCTAAATATGTAGGTAGTTCTTTTGTGTGGCATATTGTTGTTTTAGATTAATCCGAAGAAATATTTTCAATTTATATTTCCCTCCTTTTCCAAAAACAAAATACATATTAAATAATTAGCTTTACATCTATTCTTTTATTAAAAAACTACTAATCAAAAATAATTGTTTCTTATAAGAACTCATAACATAAAGCAAGAAAAACAACATAAACAAATAAAACACCTATTCCAATAAAAACTTCTCTGTGCTGCAATTGCATTCTCCTCAGAGGTTTTTCCCCCCATGGCATCTTGTTATTCCTGAAACAGTTCTTCAAAAAAAAAAAGAAAAAATTGCTTTTTTATAATAATCAACATCAAAATAGTTTTTACCCGTGAAAGTGGGAGGTTTAGAGATAAGTGTTGCAGAAATTCTGTTAAATGAACCAGCATAAATACTGTTGTTTTTCCTTTTGAATAACTTTTAAAAACAGCGTCTTTTCCACTTCAGAAAGTTAAATCACGCTCAAAATTGCATTAATGTTTCAGTTTTTTTTCCAATTAAAATTTTCTTGGTTATATCCAAGTAAGGTAAAAACGAATTATTTCCTTCTAGAGCACTCAAATTATTTTGATTGTTTGTCATTAAACTGAAATTGAATCCTCAGGCATACATACGGTGAACAGTAACTCCGGAACGTCATTAAAGTTCCACCGATGCTGAGAGAAAATTTAAAAAGTATTTGGAAATAATGAATTTAAAAGTATTTTAACAAAAAGAGAAAAATATTAATTGAATAAAACTTAAAATAAATCTAAATCACAAAATGTATATCTTTTGTGACATTGGTCTGATGATTGAATTCTCGCGTCTTTTAGTTGAAACACGTTATTTTAAATTTCTTTTGGTTATAAATGTTTCTAGAGGCACTCTTAGTAATGCTTCGAACAATTCGCTTCGAAAATGTTAGTTTAAAAATTTTTGGTTTAAATTGCTGCATGAGTGCCTCCGTGGTTCGGAGGAAGAAGCTTCTTCTAAGTCGGAGGTCGTGGATTCGATTCTCGCCGGTACCCTGGGTGTTATTTCCATCTCTTGTGTTGTAAATCCTTCCTGTGTGCGTCTGGAGGCAAGGCGCTTGGCACGCAGTCCTCTGTGTGTGTGAAGCTGTTCAGCTTCTAAATTCATAAAATAAAATTGTAGCATCGGTATAGATTCCTATTTTTAATTAAAATGTTTTTTTTTTTTTTTTTAGCAATCCCGAATCGCTTATTGTTTTCATTTGACTCTTGAATGGCGTTCGTGCTTTTTATTCCTTAAGTACAGCACAATTTTAATGTGAATATATTTTCTTCTTTTATTTTAAAGGAATGTAATTTACGTCCCAAAAATGTCAACTTATATTCGATCACTAGTTAATGCTGTCTCATGGGGCAAGTATGGGCCAAAGTCCCAAAAGTACCCCTGCGGTACTTCCAGGAAATGAGGTGCTGCACTAGGGTAGAGTGAAAATGGCCATTTTTTTTCTTGAATTTCAAATAGTTTGATACGTTAAAATGTGCCATTTGATCACTAAAACAAAGTGTGAAATTTTCAAGAATTTTGCAAAATATTTGATCTCCCTTCGCAAACTTATATTTTACAATATTTAGTAACATGCCGTAAAAAATTGACTATACATTAGGCACTCTTTTTTCCAGTTTAGCCACCTTTAAGCACAAGGAAATATCACAAATAGGATACTAAATACAATAAAATATCACAAAAATTTATAAAATGAAAAACGAAAATTCACGTTTTGTCTCAAACTTGGGCATTAGCTCTCCCAAAGCGATGTGTGCGCGTACGAAGGCATCTCTTGCTTTCCGCCCAGAAACAGTTTTTGCGGCCTTTGTCACCAGCTTTACATGTATTTCCACAAGTTGTGTTTGGTTTGGAAATTTTCCGAAGATGATGTTTGGATTCACCTCCATTGCGACGAAATAACAGAGTTCAGCGTCTGTCATATCTTTGATAATGAGAGGTGAGAGATATGGCATACATCCCAATCAATCATGTCGAAATTAAGCTTTTCCGGAACCTTAAAACTCCGTATTGAATATCGTGACCTGAAAACCATCTGGTGAAGGTGCCTAGCTCCGTCTTTGCCAGACCAGAGAACTTTTGCAGAAAATGTTGGGGCATACACACGAATGATGAATTTAACAAGCGTTTTCAAATTTTCCGATTTAATTTTTCCAGGTTGCTAACACATAATCTTGGAATGCAATTGGCTGCAGGGAGCCATCGCGAGTGGGTTATGCAACCAGGGTTTCGTTTTATTATACAGTGCTGGTAAAAAAAATTGCATCACCCTCGCATTTTCACAACAATGGGATTATGTGAGAAGTTTTGGTCAACCGATTAACGCTGAATGTATGTGAAGTTCTGCAAAACTTATGAAATAGACATTTAACAGCAGGAATCCGATAATTGTTTACGTAAATCGATGCTGTTTTCGGGCCAAGGCAAACTGCTGACCTCATGCTCATTTTTCCATTTCTGAACCTGTGTGTGAGTTTAGAGAAAAATATTACTTAACCCCATGTCAATTTAAGTCTAATGGCAGGATAAAGGTTTTTAAATTGTTACTTACCAATTTTGCCCTATGGCACAGAACAGAATCATCCTGGAAAATCACGTTTGTAACTGAAGTAAAATGATCCCGGATAGTAGGAAGCAATTTCTCCTCCAAAATGCCAATATACACCTGAGCGTTTACTGTTCCTTGCACAAAGTGAATCCCACCAACTCCTTGATCAGAAATACATCCCAAATCATCTGGAATACGGGATGCTTGCCTGTGTGTTGTATGCAGTCGGGATGATATTCCTCTCCTTTGCGGCGCGGGTGATGCTTTTTTTTTTTTTTTTTTACCACCACTGTAGTAAGGCCACATTCACCTTTGCTGATGCTATTGCACATTTCCAGAAGAAAGTATTCAACTGTACTTAACTTTTTCGTGTCCACATTGGACAGTTCCTCGGTTAACTGCATGGGTTCAAAGGAAATAACAGGCTGATTGGTATTCGTAGCAATCCGCTTTCCGATATCTCCAGGACTCCCCCTTGATTCTGTATTTTTGCTATCCAGTGCATGGAAAAGATGGCGAAATGGCAGCTAATTAGCAGCAACTACAGAGGTCGCTTTAATGTTTCCTCCAGTTGTCGTATAGCGCCTGCTCTGTGACCTGTGTTCACATTTGTGCCATCATACCCAATGACTTTAATGTTCTCCATTTGTGCATTCTGCTCTATGAAACCAGACTACTGACTCAGCAATGTCTTTACTGGAGTTTGATATTGGAGTACTGTGGCAGAAGTAAGAACCTAGCTCTGCGATGATGCTTATATGTTCTTCGGTAAGGGATTTTCTGTGGTATACTTGCTATTGTTGCCTATTACTTGTGTCAAAGTTTGATCCTTTCGAGTATCGAAAGGTATTCCCTCTATGTCACAATGAGCTTGATCAATCTGATCAACATTTTGCTGGAGTTTGTTACGAATTTTGCTTCGTTCTCTGCGGATCTTGCTTCGATCGATTCCTTTAGATCTGCCGATTGGTAACACGAGACCAACATCGTGCAGAACTGAAGTGGCTAATATAGCAACCAATCTATCCAAGCCTCCGATCCGATCACAAACTTTAGCAAGTGAAGGTAGAGGGATTATCGTATTCTTACGTTTCATATTTTTCTTTGCCTTATGTTCACAGTTGGTTTTTCATCAGGTGTGTACGCATCATCTGTCAACGAGTGAGAGTCTTCTTCAACACTGTCGGTATCTGTAAAATTGGGTGAATTTTTTCTGTTTCATACTTAATTTTTCTCCGCAATTTCGCCTTCTCTCCTTTATTTCTGCTACCGATTATCATCGTTCTTGATCCTCTTTGATCTCGCAGAAAAATACGTTCCTTTGCTGGAACTTTGAATTCTTTTGAGCATTCGCAATTTGAAATGTTGATGCACTTACATTTGCTAACATCAAATAGGCTGTTGGCTTTGTTACGAAAGCCAGTTAGTCTCCGTTGGTAGTTGAGATAATTATAGTTTTTCCTTTGTAAACCTTCAGAGTTGTACTGTACTTGTGGTGAATGATCTGAATTTTTCAATCGCATGAACGTGACTTACCGTTGGAAGGGAGGCCTTTGTCCAGATCTCTACCACTTCATTACAAAGTTTGAAAAAATATGAGTATTTTCCATTTTCCGCCTTGAAATCTTGTAGCAGTTGCATATATTTCTTTCATAACATCGGTGTAAGTTGGGAGAGTATTGGCCGGAAGGTTTCGTGGAGCGCCAAATATCACGCAACATACTTCGTTTCTTGTAGCTGCCATCCATTTGATTTATATAATAAATGTAATGTTTATTATTTAATAATTAATGTATTTAAGATTATTATTTATACGATAGAAAACCTCTCTCGGAAAAACATATTCAAAAAACCAGATAATTGAAATTTATTTACAGCTTAAATAGTTTGATCCCAATCGAATCGAAACCCAAAATAGCTATGGTTTCGCACTGTAACATAATAATACTAGCATAATAATATAATAAGCCGTGCTAAATTCAGATTGAATCTGGCTTCAAAATCATGCATGATAACCCATTAAATCTAAAGAAAAAACTAAGCTTTAAATATCTACTACACCTGCTGGATGGTTGCTGCAAAACTAATGATAATAGGTGGGAAAATAACCTTTCATTTTTGCGATATTTACAAATGCCGTCTATCAAAAATAAAATGAACTACTTAACAATGTCACATTTTTAACCATCGGCACAAAAAATTAAAAAAATAATTGTAGGGCATTCAAAGTGCCCTACTAAGTCTTTTAATGTAGCATTTCGGATTAAAATTCCAAAATGAAAATTTTTCAGTGAGGCGAAGGGAGATCAAAAAAAGTTAGAAAGTATTATGATTATGAAGACATGTTACTATACACAAAAGGCACGTTTTACGCATACAAGGCTATAAGAATTTTAAAAAAAAAAGTCTTTTCACTCCGCCCACAAAACCTGCTGCAGGTATGTCAGGCGAAATCGGCGCTGCGCAGCAAGCTGCAGTTAAAAGGTCGCGAAGCCCCTGAATACACCTTCGGAGGTGGTGGACACCAACCCACTGCAGGTGGACTGCACGAACAGCCGAAGCCGGCGAGGTCGAGAGGGGCGGCGAAAAGGTGGCGAAGCCCCAGCGGTACTCCTCCGAAGGTGGTGTACACCAACCCGCTGAATGATACTAATCTAGCCGTCCTGGCAGTTTTGTGTAAAGTCAGAGTTCCACAATAAACATATGTTATAAGGACGCGCTTGCTTGTACAGTAGCCGATCATTCACAGCACAAAAACGCATTCCCACAAAGAAATGGCAAGGAGAGGAGAGAGAAAGCACATCTATTCTCGAATCAGGATTCATGGCATCCGCAGTCAGACATCTTTGACTACCAATGTTTGGAGCAAACCTAACCTGGAAGAGTGATAATACTTAAATTACGATCTGGGGGTAGCCTTCACAAATCTGGCCGGTTAGGTTTGCCCCAACTATAGACAAGATGGCATAGCATATGTATTATGTTTAATGAAAGACATTTGTATTATTTTTAATAAAGACTTTTTTCTGTTTTATACATTCAGAATGCTTGACATTTTGTAGTCAAAAACAGCAAAGTATTGATTTGTAGAATTTTAAAAATTCAGATTGTTGTTTTTTCCCAATAGGATTGTTTCCTTCAGTCAAAAGTAGTACTTTTAGTCACTAAAATTGATAAAATAAGCAAAAAAAACATAACATGGACCCAGAAAATTCTTTTATTTTCCCAATAGTTATTTTTTAATTAATTTTTTTAAATGTCCGGTTTTTCAAACAAGGCGTGGTCTAGATGACATCTCGAATGATGCTTTTTGACGCATCTTTGTGCCGCGTTTCCACGTTATGATAATCAAGAAGCGAATTAAAATTGCGCTCTACGCTTGCCAGCAACCATATCGTTGCCAATGCACGTGAGTAAATATGCGAATTAAATATTTTGCACCGTGAATGGCAACACAGAATGGCATTTCATCATTTGTGATGTCATCGGCAATAAATGTAAACAATGAAAGATCACCGATTTGAATAGTTTTTTAAAATACTAAAATTAAACAAATTATTTAAAAAAAGGGTTAGATCCTATGTTTTGAAGCATGTTCTTTTAGAAAAAATACTTTTAAAATATTGGAAACGACCACATTTCCACTGTGCTGAATTTTTATTTGATTTTCAAAATGTAAAAATACGCACGACTGATTTTGAGATTTATATCTGACTAACTGCGTTACCCGGCTTTGCCCGGTCCTACTTGAAAATGAAAATTGTGTCAAGTGACGTATATTCAACAATCAGGCGTAAAAAATAAATTAAAAAAAACATCGGGATTTCCCTTCCAAACAATGAGGGCAAATATTAAAATACTTTTAAGAAATTAAATCCAGAAAAATGGATTTAAAATGCGTAACCATGGAAACACAAAATAAAATAAGTTTAAGGAATTAAAATGCAAAAGAAAATGGTTCACAATTTGAATGAAATCGAGATTTCTGAAACTTGATTTAAAAAGGCTTGTAACTTTTTTTCCTTTAGAGATAAAAGCTTATTTTTTCGACCATAGGTCGAGTTAATTCTGGAGTAAAAAAGATCTTTTTTTCCAATGACGTCAAAAAGAAAGCTGTGGGACAATTCCTTCACTTTTTATTGATTTATTTAATGAAGAAAGTAGTATCTAAATTTCAGCTAAGCCTAAAAAACATCGAGCTAAAAACGCAAATAACTCCCGCTGTAATAAAGTTAGAGCATTGAAACAAATAGCGTAGATCGCGGAAAATTCTACCCTTTCGAACGATATGTAATATTAATACGTGCAAGTAATTTTTCACCCCCATATTCGGGAATTTATGTGAAAATTGGGCCTACATTGGAATAAAAAAAGAACTATTCATCGAATTGTTTTCGAACTGGTCTGCAAACCTTCTCAGGACTTAAAGGAACAAACTGTTAAAATTTCAGCGCAATCGGCTGGGTAATTCTCAAGTTTTACGAGTTCAAACAAACAGACGCTTTTTGGAGACTTCATTTTATACTTATGTAGAGATTTTAATGCGTACACATCAATATCTCTTTTAATACTGATTTGAAAGTTTTAAAATGTTCTTTATCAAATATCTGTCAATCAAAAAAACTAAACTTTTTAAGCTGTAATACTGCCGGAAAATAAGAAGCTTTCTTTAGACGTGAAAACATAAATTGCGTGAGCTCTATTCCAATAAAATGGCGTCCTCGTACGAAATCAATTAGATAAACCTATCCGAGAAAATCCTCCAGGAATAAAGCTAAAATATTTCGGTAATATTTTCTTTGGAGATTTCGATTAAAGGATTTATTTATTTTTGAAACAACGAGGAAACTAAACCTTGTTTGTGATCCTCCTAAAGAGATTTAGTGCACATAGTACATTTTCAGTTAGCTTTTCGAAAACTCCAACAATTCTTTATTTCAGTGTTTTTATTTAATCATTGTCTGTTTGCGAACAAATATTATTAAGTCTTTGAATACGATGATTTAGAAGAAATATAAACAGTTGCCTGTCACAATTGGTATCATATAATCCGTAAAGTCAAATTTTTTGAAATCTATATGACACAATAAAAAGATTAATGCAGATACTTTCAACCTTTTGTCATGCGCGGCCCAGTTCACAATCTTTATTTTCTCCCCCCCCCCCCCCTCTCATAAAATAACATGAATAATACTGCGATTTTAGTATTTTAACGCTAAAGCTACACTGTGAACTGGATGTTCTATTTTTCGAACTAATTAATTGACTTCCACAGCTCTTTCAGTAAATAGTTATACTTCTTTGTTTTCAACTGCCTTATTGTCTCTTTCTAGTGTTATTGTTTTTCGAGAAATACCCATGTCCTGGAAAAACAATGTTCTTTGCACACCTGGCTTAGAAAAGAGTTTGAAGTTTTTTCTACGCATCAAAAGCCATTGATTGTGTTAAGGGTGGTTCTATTTGAAATTCTTAGCATTTGAGAAATGAAAAGCAAAGGGATTAAGTTAAAAAGTTTCTTTTTAAAAGTTTTGATTAAAGCGCGTTTAAAGTTCCGACCTCACGTAGGCTTTCATTGAAAAATATTATCCTCACATAAATAACAGCCGATGATCGAGTAACCCGCGTGTTTCAACAATTTATCTCGCACCACTGCATGATAATTTGATAATATTATTTGGTAGAGTGTAACATGCGGGGAAAGGCTTTATTGTGAAAGGCTGAACTCAATCCGGTAACTTAACTGTTTTACTGGAAAGACTCATTTTAGGAGAATGAAGAAACGTAAAAATGGTAAACAATGATCGATATCTACTGGAGTTAAGGGTTAATCCACTGGAGTTAGGGTTAAAACGTTACTACCAAAATATTACCAAACATGCAATTGCTGCGTTCAAATGTAGAAGTAAATTTTCACCTGTCATACCATGACGGGCGACTTTTTAGTCCTCATATAAATAATAGCCGATGATCGAGTAATCCGCGTATTTCAACAATGAAGCTCGCGCAACGGCATGATAATTTGATAATATGTTTTGGTAATGTTTAACACGCAAGGAAAGGCTTTGTTGTGACAAGGCTGAACTCGATCCGGTAACTTAACTGTTTTACTGAAAAGACTGTGTCATTTCAGGGGAATGATGAAACGAAAAAGCTGTCAACAATGGACGCTATCTACTGAAGTTTAAGGTTCATCCACTAACATAGGGTTAAAATTTCAACTTATTAAACTAATATAACCATACAGACAATTGCATCGTTGAAATGTAGAAGAAGAGAAGCAATCTTCATCCGTCATACCTTGACCGGCGACTTTCTAGTTTCTGAATAATGATGTACAGCCCTTACCGGGGCTACTGGTACCATATTGTACCCCAAACAGAAGATAGTTTTCTACTATCATCAATACACAAGTAGTTATCTCTAAATTTTAAATTTTGACATTCACATTCCTTCGCTTTTTACTGCCTTATTTGTCGTCATCGTCGTTGCTTTCATTATTTTCCCCCACATACTTTAGATTCAATTTGAGCTACAGTCTTCTCGGAAGTAAAAACACTGGTGTCAACAAATGTATAATTTTCGAATGCTTCTCTACTCCGCTATTTTTTCTTGAAAAATCCGCATTAAAAAAGTTTTATTACGCATTTGAGAGCACCATTTAACGTTTGAGAAGCTAAATAAATTTGATTAAACAGTGATAACAGCAGTCTTTTTTTTATATATATTTTTTTTAGTGAAACTTTTTATGCGGGGCTTTAAAGTTCTAATTTTTGAGCAAACTTTTTGTGTGACGGAAGTGACGTAGCTGTTTTTTAGTTGTTGTTAAAAACAATGAAAAATAACAGCATTTATAAAGTTAAAATACTCCCGCTTTTTAGTTCTTGCTAAAAAGTGTGAAAAATATTAGTAACTACAGTCCAACGTGGAATTTTCAAACGTCCCGATAAGACGAATCTATGTGAATAAGGGGGGAAAGTAAAAATTTGATGCGCGTATTCCGCTCATTTGAATGAGAATCTGCTTCTGCAAAAGCTGACATTCGTAAAATATAATAGATTCGTCCATTTCCGGCTGTAAAACGGATGTTTCTCTTTCCATACAATCCGTGGTCAGACAGAACGTTAAATGAGAAATAACGTCAAAAAGCACAAATAGCAGATTGCTGCAATAATTTGAAACAGCTTCACATACATAGAGAACTGCGTGGCAAGCGCCTTGCCTCCGGACAAAGGAAAGATTTACAACATAAGAGAAAGAAATAACATCCAGGCCACCGGCGGGAACAGAACCTACGACCTCCGGCTTAGAAGACGAGGCTTCTACTACAGAGCTACCCCAATTTTGCAGTAATCTGCAATTTAAGCTTTTAGACGTTGTTATTTCTAGTTCCAATTTTCAGTATAAAGGTATTTATTTAACTTAAATTTTTATGTTAGTTTTGTTAATAAACTTTTCAAATTTATTTCAAAGCTGAACTTTTCTTTTCTTTTGGTGCTTAATTGCACATGTTTATTTTGATGAGGACTACAATCTGAGTGCTTGTCTCCCTTACGCATGATATATTTTTTATTAGACACATAAACAACACATGGAAAGAATTTACATCACAAAGAGGGGAAGGTACAAACGGAGCGAGGGTGTGAGTCGAACCCACCGCCTCAAGTGTGCCAATGTCAAGCAGTCACTTAGACTGAACGGCCAATGAGGTCCACGAAGCTGAACTTAAGCATGCATATCGCACGTTTGGAGAAAGAAAAGAGCCACAATACGAAATTTTTAATTTTCTTTTTTTTTCCGCTTAAAGGGCTTCAAATGACGTTATCTTCTTTAAAAAATAATGACAGATCTTTTGTACTAATATTATCCAATGGAGAAAACAGCAAATTTAATTTTTTACAGCAAGTTTTCTGAACAGTTAAACTTCAAACGCTTCTCCTGAAAATGTCATTTCTTCGTATTGTGGCACTCTTCTTCCAAATGAGCGAAATATTTTTGGACTTAAACATTTCAAAAAATGCAGGTTTCTCTTATTCAAGTCAAGTCATCAGATTAAAAGCGAAATCCACATTGCTTAAGTAGGGCCTTGAATTTAGTTTGTTAACTTTTATTAACAAAACTAGCTGCGTCGCCCGGCTTTGCACGATCTACCTCGAAAATAAAAGAATTGTGAAGTGAGACACGTGTTCAACAACTACGATTACAGGAAAAGCCATTAAAACAAAAACTAGAATTTTATTTATTCGTATTCGAGAAAAAACAGGCAACAGATCTTTCGTCTCAATGATTTTCTTCATGCTATAAATTTTAATAGAGATGAAGCACCGAATAATAATTTGAATGGAGGAAAGCCTTCGAAAAAAAAAAGAATTTCATGTCAAAATATGAGAGTCATAATTAAAAGTTTTTAGTTGATATTTCCGCTAAGTATTGTCGGAGGATTATGTAAAATAGCCAAACATAAAGACTGGAAGATTATGAATCCATCAATACCTGGTTCGATGATCAGTTCACTGTCGTTCGGGAGAAGAAATTATTATATAAGATTAACTTTATAACTACTGTTATTTTCATTGTTTTTGTCAGTTATTAAAAAGCAGATTTAGAGTTTTTTTAGTTTTCTTGCTGTTTATAATATATTTCCTTCATTAAATATACTATTTTGTTGTGAATATGCTTAAGTCAGGAGCAGAAAGATCAAGAGCGTGGCGTGAAAGCAAACGTGTGGGTGAAGTAACAGTTCAGAAAGTTGAAAAGAAAAAAAAAGAAAAAAGCTTAACTTCTATGGTGTGTTTTTAAACACTCATTTTTTTTTCTTCAATGAGTGATAGTAGCGACTGCAATAGCTTTGTTTTGAGGTTTAAATCAGTTTTAAATGAACGAGCAGCAGTTAATTGGAAATATCTTTCTATTAACGCAGGGATCCGGGGTAAGAGCCTCAACTATTTTGAATTGTTTAAAATCTCTTGTTTAAAATATACTATTTTGTTGTGAATATGCTTAAGTCAGGAGCAGAAAGATCAAGAGCGTGGCGTGAGAGCAAACGTGTTAACGAAGTAAAAGTTTAGAAAGTTTTAAAAAAAGAAAGAGAGGAAAAAAGTTTCACTTCTGTCGTGTGTTTTTACGAAATACAGATTTTTTTTCTTCTTCTTCTTCTTCTTTTGTTCAGTGAAAATAGAAACTGCAATAGTTTTGTTTTCGGGTTTAAATCAGTTATAAATGAATGAGCAACAGTTGATTGGAAATATATTTCTCTTAACGCAGTGATCCGGGGTAAGAGCCTCAACTATTCAACTATTTTGAATTGTTTAAAATCTCTGAATCCCTTATGATTTCCAGCTTGAAAGTTCTAACCGCTTTGATGATAGTGAAAGCCGAAAAGACCATTGTTGGGAGTACAGAGCTGATGAAATTAATGGGGATTGCATTCGTCTGGGAAATTCTGAACAAATTGCTTCCTTCTATAAGGAGCTCATAGTAATTGAAGTTGTAATACATTGAAGATCGCTGAGATTCACAAAAGAATGTATTTTGTTGCAGCTCTTGATGATTTAAATTTGAAGTGGTAGTGCTAGATTACTATGATGTAAAAAAAAAAAAAAAAATCCGCATAAAATTAAATGTTCTTATTTATTTCTTACTTAAAATGTGCATTCATAATTTCAAGAGATTGTATACCAAATTTCAGTTCATCTACTTTTACAACCAGCTTAGTGAAAAATTTAGTTAAAACAGTTATGTTCTTTCGGAAAACAGAGGGAAGGACGGAAAAGATGCAAACAAATTAAGAAAAATATCTTTTTCCGTGCTTTTTGCTATTTTGAATTGATTCAATTGTTGGTAAATTACAAACTTATTTTGATCAGTAGAATTATATACGAAGGGATTGAATTTGTTCCCCTTAATCCTCAAAATCTATCGAATCTTTTAAACATTTTCGCTTGAAACTGGGATTTCTTTTCAAATTTTTCACTTTGAAAGTTTGCTTCGAGTAACAAAGACTATAGTCGAATCTATTATAGGTATTTCTATGTTACTCGAAAAGTTAAGATAAAAAACTTCACTAGATCTGATCTTTTTTCCCCTTCCTCATTCTAAACTTTTCCGGTTTTTACTTTCTTTATCTGGTTTAAAAAAAGGAAATAAATAAAATGTTAATCCTTTTTTTTTAAGATATTAACCATACCGTCGCATTTTATTTATAATTTTCTATTTACTTCTTTTATTTTCGAGAAAAAGTAGACTCAGAGAAGTCTTCCCCTCTTTCTTAAAGCATTTTTAACACATAAATATAGTATACTAAAACGGCAATCGTATATATTTCTGCTTTTTAAAAACTTTTTCTTCTTGCAAAAGAACATTTTCTTGGAGAATAAAATTGCAAATCCTTTTATCCACTACAACGAAATAAGTAACCGAAACCAGATGAAATTAAATGATCAGTTGCCAGAAAAGTCTACTTGAATGAATCTAAAACAATATCCCCCCTTTGTCTCCTAGAAGCTAGATTAAATGATTTCCTCATGGCTGAAATCTACAAAATTTTAGAGCTGCTTTGTTTCTTTTAACGGAAACGTAGACCTCTTAATTATATTGAGTTATTTTTCTCTTTTTCTTCTTTTAAGAATCGTATATGAAGATTACTTCACATTCGAAGCGAATATTTTACCGCGTTTCTGTACTCTTGCTCGTGTAGAAAATACATTAAAATTTGAATTGTCATAGGTTAGTATGTTTCACAGCTTTGAAATCTATGCTCAAAACGTTATGTTCAGAAATTCTTTTATCTCTGGACTGCCTATTAGAGATGGGCAATGTGATTCTTTTTAACGAGCCGTTCATTAGAGGATCATTCTTTTTTTTTTTTTGATCCGCACACTGAACTCATTTGAACGACCTCGTTCATTCAAAAGTTGCAAGAGATATCTCTACAATACTTACACAGGTACATTTTTTTTTTTTTTTTTTTTTTTTTTTTTTTTTTTTTTTTTTTGAGCAATCACGATTGCTTATTGCTTTTATTTGACTGTTTTGATGTGCTATGATTTTATTTTTCCCCCGCCATCGCCACCCTCTGCAGCATCACCGTCGACCGGATCCTCACGATGCTGCTCCTATAGCGAAAACCGTCTCCAGGTTGCGTCCATATACTACACACACACACGCATATATACACACACCTACACACGCACACACATATATATATATACATACATACACCTACACACACATACACAAACACATATACACACGCATACATACAGACACCTACTCACAACTACCCACACACTCATGCCTGCACGCAGACACAAACACATATACCCCCCCCACACACACACACACACAACACACACACGCCTACATACACACACACACACACTCGTGACTGCGAAAAACATAATTTGAATTCAAGATGTCAAAATTCAAATTAATTTTTCCACTTTTTTTTTTTTTTTTCAAAGAAAGGTGACAAAATCTACTGAACACTTAGAAAATATATAACAAATAAAAGTTTAACAAATAAATATCTTATTCAGGTTTAGAGTAAAAAGTAAGTATAAAGTAATCACAGTTCATTTAGCAAGCAATTTCTTGGTAATCCAGTGACATGACATCATGCCAAAAGTCACAGGTTCAATTCCTGCAAAGAGCAAAATTAAAAAATAATTTTTTTTTATTTAAAAAAACAAAATTTACATGATGTCAAAGTATTTCCCGAAATTCATCTTAAAAAATGAATGAATCAAAAAATCTCCTAATACCGCCCTATAAAATATTTTAAAGTTGAAAAGAAAGCAAAAAATTATTTTGAATGAGTAAAATGAAAATAGTTAAGACATTTTTTAAAAAATTAAACTAATAAAATAAATGAGACAAAGAGTGTAGAGAGAGACAATGAGACTACACGAAATAAATATCATCATTCAAAAGAACCGACGTTCATTTTTTAGGAGATAGTGTTGCACCGTTCATTTTTAGGAGTCTGAATTTTAGACTCCTTCGTTCGTGAACGACACATCTGTACTACCTGTGTTTATGTCTATTTTCCAAAAAGCGAAAGAAGTTTCAAACACCTAGTGTAAATTTCAAACTACAAGTGTTAAATAATTAAAATACTACTTTACTTTAACAAATTGAAAAGGTCTACTTTAGTTTCATGACCTCGTATCTTGCTCGTTTACGATTAAATTGACTCCAAATTTTGCACATTCATCACATTACTAAAAAAAGGTAAAGTTTTGATCCTGTTTTTACAGCATTTTTGACAAATAAAATCAACTAGTCGACCCGTGCGGAACTCCGCACTGTGCTTCAAATCGTTTCATAAGGCATTTCGCTCTTTAAGAATTTCAAAGGAAGAACATTATGACGAAGAACCGAAAAAAAAGTAAGCGCAGAAGAGAAGGCATGTAATTTAAAGACATCAGTAACAAAACCTCGTTAAATACAACGTTGTGATAATTTGATCATAGCTCCCCTTTTAATCGTACATATTTTCAATGCAAACATAAATGTCATTAAAAGTGTGGCTGAGTGGTGACTCGTGAAAAAGCAATAATTGTGCATGTGAAAAAACAGGTTGTGGCAAATACAGTCCTGCACATGTCAGCATCTGACGGGAAAAAAAGAAACATTAAAGAGATATTTATTGGCACGTATTCGAATTGGCGTCATTCTGACTAACAGCCCGACACCCCAACAAACCTAGCAATTGCACCTTCCTTTTCGAAAGCTATTCATTGAAGGAATGCGTAGTAAAAAACAGCAAAAAAGCTTTTTGCCAAAAAAAAGATAATAATAATAATAAGATCATGCATCTGTGTTTTGTAATTAACCAGCATGATACGATTTAAAATTATTCGCAAAGCATGGAATTTGATTAAAGAATGACGAAGATCTCACGTAGCGATTGAAACAAACATTCTAGAGAAGTAATAAATTTGATTGAAAATAAGTGTTTTTATCTTTGAATATTGAACTATTTCACATAGAAGGTTGCTGTAACCGTTACGGCTTAAATGCCCTCACATGTTTCTCTTTTAATCGAACACTTAAAATTCAAAACCAAAACCAGTTGAACTGAGTCCGTTCTTAAGTGTAATTTTTCGAACGTAGACAAAATGTATTTTTTTTTTCAGCAGAAAGCAGAGGAGTAGAAAATAATTTCTTGCTAATGAAGTTGATAATACTTTTAATGCTTTATATCGTATTCGCGCGAATAAAAAATTAAAGGTTTACTGAGTGAAACTCGTAGTTTTAATCGGGCGTAGTATTTTTTCATTTGTACAAAAGGTCGAACACTGCTATTAGAAACATCTACATTTTAGCATACAATAAAAATGTTTTTCTGCACAAAAAGGATTTCTTTAGGTAAATCTAATACTTTTTTATGCTTACATTATGTTGAGTGGTCTGGATGTAGTCAAAGAACACAGTTCGATTAACAATCAACTTATCCGAATGATAACTGTAGCCTGCATAAAGGAGTGGAAACACCAAGTAGCATTCCCACTGCATTTATTTTATTAGGTGTGTATGTTATGAGCACATGTAATGCGTAATACTAATATAAATTTGATATTATGTCGGACAGCCCAAGCTTGCCCGAAGTTCAGATAGTTTATAGCCGAACGCTCTACCGAAAAAAACTTATCAATTAAACCGAACAACTAAGTCCAGTGCTGTTAAGCTTTATTAAAATATAAACACACACACAGGCTATTTTTTTTTTTTTTTGCCGAAAGCGACGTAAAAAATGGAAAACTGCATTAGAACTTTGCTTTAAAAAATGCATAAGAACTACAGGCAGCATCAAGGTTTTGAAACAGCAAGAGGCGATTTCGAAAACTTGAATTTTCGACCGTAAGTCTTTTTTTCGTCATTGGCCAGCCTGATAAGTTTTAAAATGAGAGGGGATTAATATATAAGATAAGATATTGAAGAAAAATGTTTTTATTTTTGAAAATTTTTACAATTTGTTATCGCAGGCTGCTTAAACCGTTATAACTTAGATGTCAGCACGTGTTCATCATTTAACAGCACGGTTAAAATACAAAATAAATTGAACTATGCTTTCGAAAGTAGTAAAAATGTGATAAGCTATTTGTTTTTTAGCAAAAAGAAGAAAAAATATATATTTTACCCTTTAAATTGAGGTAGTATTTTATTTATTTGTACAAAGAGTCAAAAACTCATTAGAAGAATATATATTTCAATATACGATTTATTATTTTTTTTCTGAACAAAAAACAATTCTATTGTAGTCTGAAATCTTAAACCTGTTACTTATATTTTCGCTTACATTATGCTTTAATTTTCTTTCCAGAGCCAAAGCTTCAATAAAAAAAAAAAAAAAACACGTGTAATTTCGAAGGAATTTAGCACAAAATCACTGAATGTTTTCATATCAGCAAGGAGCATTTCCTTCTCATTTCTTCTAATCCCTCATAATTGTTATTCATTTAATTCAGTGTTCATGTAATGCGCGATATTTCTCTAATTTTTTTGTTGCAGATTGTTCGGACGTGGGCCCGAACACGTAATCTTCTGGTTACGAAGAGAACGCTCTGCCGATCAAGCTACTCAGCTCTGTTGGTCATAGCGCAAATTAAAGTTATAAGTTTGACCGAAAACCTTATTCTGGTTCTTTAAAACAGGTTTTTCGGCTAAAAGAAACAATTTTCAGACCTTGGGTCTATTTTTCGTCAGTAGCCAGCACCATAAGCTATAAAATAAGCCGTAAATCAAAGAAATCGATCAAGAATTGAGGGAAATTTGGCGTAGAAACCAAAAACAGGCTACAGAAATAATATATAAGGATTAGAAAAACAGATCCCCAATAAGGCCATCTCTGAAAAAGTGCCGAAAAGTAGCTTCAAACTAAAATTGGAAACTTCTTTATTGTCAATATAAAAACACTTTAAGCCACATTTGATGAACTCGGAAACAGTATTGGAAATTCCGTGTTTACTTCAACGGAAAGCAAAAACATCAACCGTCACATTATGGGCACTGATATAAATTGTTCTTTTTTTTTCGGCCACACTTGTTTACATTTCGTGCACATCTGTGCAGCATATGCAGCACAGGATCATATCCTTCGATATTCTAATGAAGACAGCGTCTTTATATAGCCATTCATGGCTTTATTAGGCTATATTCTACTTTTCTAGGGTTTTCAGATCACAAGAAAAAGTGACGATACAGAACGACATTTTTCTCTTGAAGTCCGCCAACTACATAAACCAGGGTTTCAAAAAACTCCGCAGTTTTCCACCTCTTGACGCTATAAGCAATTTTATTCAGTAAAACATGGCTACTTTACTAGATCTAGACACCACTTTTATGAACATAGCAACAGTCATTATGATGTTATGAGGATAGGAAGATACTTCAGAGGGCCTGGGCAACCTATAAATTCAATTCCAGGCTGAGTTATCTGAAATATATTGTAAAATTTACGAATATATTTTAGATAAGATAAGATTTATTAACAAAAACACACATACATAAGAAACAGTAAGCAAAATAAAATAATGTAAAGGTAAAACATACGACTTGAATTATAAAACATAAATTACAAACGTCAATCACACAACATTAAGAAATTCTTGATTATAGTTCAACATGAGTTAGTAGTAAAAATTCAACACTAAATTTAATTTTACACACAATTTTACAGTATTAAATCAATTTGCTACTGACAATCAACTGAATAATCAATATATGAAGCCCAAACCGAGTGGCGTGACAGCCCATAACGGCAAAGGCCTACTGCGGCCATCTCTTTTTTTTTTCTTTTTGACCAAGGACTCTGAGATGCAAGCCAGATGTTCCGGTTACGTGATAAGCCGAATGCGGGACCCCCAGGGTTTAGTTCCCAAGTCCGCTTGATACTCATTTTATCGACCCACTGAAGCGATGAACTGTGGAAATTAGTACATCATCAAATGGTAAATACAAACTGCTTTTGCGTGGTCGCTAAAATAGCATGTGTAAAAAAGAATAATAATAATATTTTTTAAAGAAACTAATATTAAGAACTCTTCCTCTATTCAATAACATTTATAATGCAGAAAGAAAAGAACTTATTTCTTGCAATTCCACGGCGAAAACTTCTGCAATTAAAATCAACTCCGAAGTGCAATGAAAGATAAAATTATTATGAAAAAAGTCCCTCTTCAATCATTACGATAAACATCATTACAAATCGGAAATACTTGCAAGGAACTTTCTTAAGATTTTTCTTTTCAGGATTTTTTAAAGGTAATTTCTTTGATACAATAGTTATGAACATGGAGAAAAAACGTAACTTGCAAATAAAAGTATCCTTATAGCTTTCCCAAGAGTAAAATTTTTTTTTCCAGCACTAAAGAGTTTGAAATAATGCTTCGCAAAATTTTCCACTTGGTTGACACTAGTAAATGAGGAACAAAATCATTTTTCTTCTCAGAAAAAATGAAAGAAATAATTTCTCCGTTGAAGGGTGATTATTAAAATATTTCCAAATGTTTTCTTAAATCTCATTTCGTGCTTTTTTTCGGTGAAGTCTCTCTGAATTATGGAAGAAACAAAAGGAGGCATTGATTGGAAGCAGATATCTTTCTTCTGTTTTTTAAATCATCTCTCTTCGATTTAAATTTTCAAAGTAGCTTGTTACGCCATTATAAACTGTCATTTTGATGTAAAAGCAATCTGATTTGTCAGAAGTTACTTGTAATTACCTTGTCTATTAAAAAAACTTTAAATTATCGATGAAATAAAGCAAAGATTGTGAAATAGGATTTCTTTTTTTCAATCATCTCACTTCAATCAAACTCAACAAAGTTTCACAAAGTAGCTTGTTACACCATTATAAACTCTCATTGTGATGTAAAGACCAACTGATCTGTCATAAGTTACTTGCAATTTCCTTGTCTATTTAAAAGTTTTAATTTATCGATGAAATAAAGGGAAGCATTTGATTGTAAGAACGTTTTCTTCTTTTTTTTTTTTCTTTTTTTTTCATCTCGCTTCAATCAAACCCATCAAAGGTTCAAAGAAACTTGTTACACCATTATAAGTAGTCATTTTGATGTAAAAGCAATCAGATCTGTTTAATTAAATTGTTTGTAATTACCTTGCCTGTTTAAAAGATTTAAATTTTTGATGAAATTGAGGGAGGCATGTATTGAGAAGCAGGAATTTTTTTTTTTTTTTTTATCATCTCTCTTTAAACAAAACCAGCAAAATTTCCTAAAGTAGCTTGTTACACCATTATAAAAAGTCACTTTGATGTAAAAGCAATCTGATCTGCCAAAGTTGCTTGCACTAAGTAACTTGGTATTTTTAATACTTTAAATAATCGGCGAATTAAAGGGGAGTTTGGATTGGTAGAGAGGACTTTTTTTGTCATCGTTCTTCAATCAATTCAGTAAAGTTTCACAAAGTAATTCAAATAGGCAGGGTGAAATATACTTATGTTTGTTATTTCTTTTGTGTTATTTTATCTGTACTAAGGGGCTCTGCCCCATGCTTGATGACGCTCACGAACCCCCGAAGATTGCTTCGCAATCTTATTGGATTCGCAAAGATTTAAATCGTCAATTAAAAAGAAACAAATTAAAAACCCATCATGAGCTTCCTTTGGAACAAAAAGCCAACCTTCCCCGAGTTTCAAAATACTTTGTACCAACTTGCAGAGCGATAAGGGCTAAGAGGCTTCTGAGCATTATGCAAAACTGCAACTTGCCAACTTGTAGAGCGATAAGGGCTAAGAGGCTCCTTATCATTGCAAAACTGCAGTTGTGTACGTTTGAAAAGTCGCTTTCATATTCGTGGTCTCTACTAATATATTTTGCTCTTTAGCTCGGGGCCTAAGTTGAGCCTAAGATTTTCCGTCAAAATCGACACCCTAACAATTGCGAATAAGAAAGAAGAAACAAACGAATCGAAAAGACGTAACTATTGCAACGCCAAATGAAACATTAGTCATTTGAATAGAAATGAGATTTCTGAATTTGATATAAACTGCTTGTAACTTTTTTTTATTTGGAGATAGAAGCTAAGTTTTTCGACCATAGGTCGAGTTAGATCTGGAGTAAAAAAATCCGCTTTTTCCAGTGGTGTAAAAAAGAAAATTGTGTGACAATTCCTGTAATTTTTACTGATTGATTTAATGAAGAAAGTAGTTCTTAACTTTTAGCTACGCCTAAAAAATTCGAGCTAAAAACGCAAGTAACTCCCGCCGTATTTTAATTACATCGTTAAAACAAATTGCGTAGAACGCGGAAAATTCCACCAACGATATATAATATTACTATATAATATTACTATATACAAGTAATTTTTCACCCCTTTAATAAGCAATAATAGGCAATTTACATGAAATTTGAGCTTAAAAAAATAATTACAAAAAAAACTAATTCGAATTTTAAACTAGTACTAGCTACGTCGCCTTGCTTTGCACGGTCCATCTCGAAAATAAAAGTTATATCAAGTGACGCGTGATCAACAGGGTTCATACTCTATTCAGATGAAAATATTCCATGACTTTTCCAAGACTTTTTCATGACTTAATAAAAATTTTCATGACCTTGTTACACGAAGAGAATAGTACTATTTAATATCAAACTTGCCAATATATTTGGAAATGTGAATAGCTAAACTTCTACGTGAATGCCACTACTTCATCAAAGAACTTGTTTGTGATTGAAAAAACAAGTTTTTTCAATCACAAGTTTTTTCATCAACAGAGCAAACAAACAAAAACTTAACTATTTGTCTTCTTTATACAAATTTAAGTAAAGTAAAAATGCAGTGACTGCAATTTTTCATAAGAGGGCAGAATGATAAAGAATAGAACAAAAGTTGAACAAGTCATTCCTAAGTATCAATAAATTTACTTTAAATGTTGCCTATTAGAGTCAACATTGCATCGAATCATGCATGTAACCTGTCACTATTTCGGTACTTTAAAGTAAAGTCATTTTTCAGTAAATTCATGTTTCCAAAACAGATATTTACAAAGATTCAAATGTACTAACTTACCAATTTAAACATTTTCAAATGCATATAAATTAATAGGTTATGAAATTCCAGAACATAGTGTTAGATTCCTGGCATTGAACGTAACATTTGGCCGCATGGCTCACTTTTGCAGGCTGTACGTTGGGTACAACTGTTTTAGAGTATTAGAATTCCTCTATTTCTATATTCTATTGCCTTATTAAAGACCTTTATTTCCTAAAACCTACAACAAACTAAGATATAAACTCTGATAAATTTAATAATAAAATTTTTACGAGTGATTGAAACGTTCTCGGATGCAATTGAATCACGTTTTTTGAGTGGCGCGGCAAAATCAAGAACGTGTAAGTTCGCTACTACAGATTATAAAACATAAGAAGTGTTGAAAATAATGATAAATTCAAAACTAGAGATGTCTGAGCAGTAAAATCACATTGCAAAAGAAAAAGGGCGCCTGGTACAGAATTAGATGCAATGGGATTTCAAATTTCAGATTTGTTTTTGGGATCATTCAATTTTCAAGTTTTAACAGCTTTTATATGCAATGCTGTTAAACCATTCAAGATTTCTCATGCTTTTTAAGCTACTGTTACTTTTTCTTTATCCAGGACATTTTTCCATGACATAAAAAAAAATTCCATAACTTTAAATATATATATATTCATTTTCCATGACTTTTCTAGGTCTGAAATTGGTTTATTTTTTTTTCCATGACTTTCCAGGATTTCCATGACTTGTACGAACCCTGGATCAACAATCAGGCTTGAACAAAAAAAATCAGTAAAATTTTGTTGACCTTAATTTTTTTAATATAAAGAGAAAATGCATTTTTGTAAAAAAAAAAATGTTTATTACCCTGATTGAAATAAAATGAAAGAAAGTGAAGTAGTTTTTTACACCATTATAAGCAGCCATTTTGATGTAACATCAATCAGATCTGTTAATTAAGTTGTTTGTAATTACCTTGCATGTTTAAAAGATTTAAATTTTTGATGAAATTAAGGGAAGCATGTATTGAGAAGCAGGGATTTTTTTTTTTATCATCTCTCTTTAATCAAACCCAGCAAAATTTCCTAAAGTAGCTTGTTACACCATTATAAAAAGCCACTTTGATGTAAAAGCAATCTGATGTGTCATAACTTGCTTGCACTAAGTAACTTGGTATTTTAAATTTTTCAAATTATCGGCGAATTAAAGGGAAGTTTAGATTGGTAGAGAGGATTTTTATTTATCATATCTCTTCAATCAAATAAGTAAAGCCTCACAAATAGTTTATTACACCATTATAAACAGCGATTTTGATGTAAAATTAATTTGTCATTAGCTTGTTATGACATTTTGCTGATCTAGAAGTCTCTGCTCTCTCAACCCAAACATAAAGGCGCTTATAAAAGCATCAAGTTACGAAAGTCGCACTATAATAGATACTTTTGACATTTGTCTTACTGCAACCAGACAAAATGTGACTACATCTTATATTATAATGTACATTTATCGCAAACATCATTTCTAGTGGTCAGAGAAATCTGACTGCGGGTGGGATGGTTCTGTTTTCGAATTCGGGCTTGGGTAAGGATGTACTTTCTCTCTAATGTCCTTGTCCTTCCATTGAGTGAATGTGTTGTGCTGGGAATGGTTGCCTACCAAGGGCACCCATATGCTAAATTGTCAGGGGGCTCAGATATTTTCCCCATGGTTTAGCAGGATATTTTCCCCATGAAAACTGATTTCAGTGCAGATTAGTGTTATTAAAATTTGACATTTTTAATAACTTATTCATTGAAGTAAGACAAACAACGTTAGAAAAAGCACAAATTTGCCAATTACAGCAGACACGTGTTTCGGCGTTACAGGGAACGCCTTTTTCAATGAAAAAATAATGAGCATATGGATGAAAAGACATCCAACAACTTTTCATCCATAAGCTCATTATTTTTTGCATTGAAAAAGGCGTTCCCTGTAACGCCGAAACACGTGTCTGCTGTAATTGGCAAATTTGTGCTTTTTCTAACGTTGTTTGTCTTACTTTACTGTTCAGCACAAAGGTATTTATTTATCTTATTCATTAATGGATGAAGAAGAAATGTTTTTACATTTGTTCTTGTTGCCTACCCTTTGAACGGGTCGTTATGGCACGTGTGTAATATGGGAGTCGGACTTCACACCAAGTTTCGGTACAGTTGGAAAAGAGAAGCAGCGGATCTCGAATTGCCAGCCTAGTTAGCACAGGACAAAAACAACAACAGCAACCACATAAAGTGTAATTTATGTAATGTAAGACCTCACTAAAGTTGTTATAGTTGCGGTAATTCGTAAGGACCAAAAACTTTTTTTACATTTAATACATAGTATAAGCTGAGAAGGGTGGGGGGGGGGCAACAAATATAGTTAGTGCCCGTTCTCCTAAAATGTCATAGTCGGGCCCTGATCACGGCTAATTTGTATTGCTCCGAAATACAAATTAGATTCGAAAATTGTTAATGCTTAAATGGCTCTAATTAAATTTGTTCACAAATTAAGCCTAAAGAGAAACTTAGTTTTCAGTGCCAATCGCTTAAAATTTTAAAGGCGTAAGTACTATTTTTAAATATGGAGCATTTGTTTGTAAAATAGGGTGTAAAATAGTTTCGTGATGGGGGTAACATCGTACCATTATGACATTTACTCTTAAAAGAACGAAATAAAACATTTTTGGAAAAAAAACCGACTTCTTGCAGCTGGAAGTTGCTCTAAAAAGTAAAAGATTATTTTTATTCTTTAAAAATCATTACGTTTAACTATCGTTTAACTACGTTTGAACATCATTGCTACTACTATTTAAACGTACTTCTTGAAATTGGTACAAAACCAATAGATAGCATCATACTTAACCATAATTTAACTGCAAATGTTAACAGTGCAAATGTCCCAGATTCTTCAATAAAATGGGGTTGTTTCTTTCAGTCAAAAGTAGGGGAGACCGGGGCAGGTTTTCCAACTTTCTTTGTTTTATTTTTTTTTTAATTTTTTATTTAAACATTTTGTTAAGTTTTGATTACGCCTTGAATTCTTATACTTTAGGCTAAGTATTAACATTACTAAAACATAAAAAATTTAAAAAACTTCAAAGAAATAAATATATATTTGTTACCAAGTCACGTTGGAAAACTAACCTCGTAGCCGGGGCACGTTTTCTAACATATAAAATTGATGCGGAGCATGTGTTTTTAATTAGTTTAAAAGGTCTATAATAAAGGTAAAATAAACATAGAGTGTATCGTAAAATTTATATTCTAATTCATTGGTAAGTACAATGGGTACATTCTTAATAATTTATTACATTAAAATTTATTATAACAATAATCAAAGTTAGTCAGAGTCATCTTCCATATCACTGTGACAGTTAATGCAAACAAAAAACAAAGAGTCATCTTTTTTGACGCACGCTACGTGAGCCCATTTCTTGCAACGAATACACTGGATCCACTTTTCTTTTAGCTTTGAGTTAGAAAAGGTGTCAAAGCAATATAAGCAAACATAATCTTCATCTTCTTCATCAATTGATACATTGGCATATTTAGTTTTATTTTTCTTAAGGTGGCGAAATGTCTTCTCCCTTTTTTATCAACAAATAGCTGAGGCTTCACAGTTTGCTTTCCTTTTTCATTTTTCAAAATGACCGTGCTGGACCGTTTTTTCTTTTTTGGTTCTTGCTCTGTTTGAAGAGCGTTTTTGATAGGAGTATCCGTTAGAATGGCGGATTTTCGTTTTTTCCTCCCCTTGCCTATGCCTTTCCTCGGGGCAGCTTTTTCAAATGGACTGATTTCTTCGGGGGATGGAAAATACTGTTGAGGCAAAGAACCAGCTATCGGCGAGCAAGATGGTTGTAGGTTAGGCTCACTTTGGATGTCCTTAGATGTAGAAGGAACACCTTCTGGTAGCCCTAATTGTGGTTGACATTGTTCATTGAGAATAATTGAAAAGGAACTGGCTGGACGATTGTCAGAAGTGTTAGTAGTTGGGCATACATTGTTTACTTTGCCTGGAGCCGATCTGTCTGTGAACAGCTGGGGACAAGCCTTCAGCTGAGACCATTTCAACTGCAGGACTCGTGTTGACGGTACATTAACTTGTGACATTTAGGTTGTTGAACCTTCGGCTTGAGGTACTTCGACCTGTGGCATTCCGACTTGAGGGCCATCAGCTTGAGGCACTTTGGCTTGTGGTAATTCGGTTTGAGGCGTTTCGGCTTGTGGAACTTCTGCCTGAGGCACTTCGACTTGAGGTACTTCAGTTGGAGCCAACTGAACATTAATAAACTTGTGGCGGTAGTTATTTAATGTTGTCGTATTTATATTAAAGTCTATAGAAGCTTTCCTAACACTACATCCATTTCTTATTGCTGCAAGCGCTGCATTTATTTGCACTTGTGTATAGTTAGTTCCCTCGGTTTGACTTCTTACGGTAATTCGCATCATTTTCAATCCATCTGATATATCACATTGGAGAATGAAATTCAGTTTCAGATATGACTTGACACTATTAAAAAAAATCAGATCATTTAAGTAGTTATCCAAAGTTTAATTTTAAATATTTATAATTGTGGTTTTAGGCAGTAATTATAAACTGTATTGGCTAAAAATATAAAGTTAAACGGTAAAAAAAAAAGAAGAAAAACATAAAAAACACTCATGGAGAGCCGGGGCACACTTTCCAATTGGAAAATGTGCCCCGTATTGAATTGGAATACGTGCCATAAAGCCAGTTTTCTTTTTCTTTTTTTTTTTTTTTTTTTTTGTAATATTTAACTATGAAAATGAAAACTATTTGCCAAAGTAATCACGCCATCAGACCCGTAATGAAATATAGTTTAAAGTTAGGTCCTGACAATGAAACAAAAGCAATATCATACACATTTTTTTTTTTTAATGAAAAGTAAATTCTTGCAAAGTTACTCATCAGAAGAAAAAACGCAAAAGTTGACGTCTCATCAAGACAAAGCCAGCTGATGAACTGAGGATCTCGTAGAAGGCGTGCGCAGTGCTGCAGTTTCACACTGTCCGGTAAGCGTCGCTACCTAGCGGGAAACACTTAAATTATGGCGCGTTGAAATACGTGCCCCTATAGAATATCTGCCCCGGTCTCCCCTACTACTTTTAGTCCCTGAAATTGATAGAATAAGCAAAAAAAAATAACATGGAGCGAGAGAAAACTTTTATTTTTCCAATGCTTGATTTTTAAGAGCCATTATTTTGAAATTCAGACAAAAAAAAACGGAAATTTTGGCAGTGACCATTTTTGATTTTCCTAATTTTTTTATATGTCAAAGTAGGTCATAAGAAGTGAACATTCTGAAATTTTTAGCCTTCCAAAAATTGTCTTTCGCTCGTTAAAAATTCCCAAAGTTAGAGGTTTTGCAGCGCTTTTTTAGAAAAATTCTAAAAGTCGCATTTCAGTGCGCTTTAGCTCTTTACAGAAACACCACCCCACGGTTATGTTTATATTTATTGGTTGTACTGTATCTAGTGATGATGACTTCATAGTTACTTTGGTTGGGGGTTGTTGCTTTCTTCAGATAAGGGGTCGCAAAGTATGGATTTTATCCGTTTTCGCGCAAGTTTAACCTGCGTTATTCCCCCCAAAAAGCCACCTCCGGAAAAAAAATGTGACATATACTGAAAGTTTATACTGTGAAGAGAGTAAAAAGCACAAAATTTGTTTGAGGTTTA